>NW_027096851.1:0-39801 GCF_019320115.1 Miscanthus floridulus | reverse complement strand
GATCAATTTCACCATTTTTTTATCTTCCAGTTCTTACTACGGTGCTAGATCGTAGACAAGTCGTACCGTATTATACGGCGATTCATGAACCAATGTAGCCCAGCTGGGTACCCCAAAATACACGCCCCACTTGTACCCCAGGCACAAGCAGGACCAACCCACCACTCTCCTATCAAGGGGTCTAGGTCCCCGTCTAAACTTAGACTCCAAGCTCTCACTCCTGAGTCCTGTACTCAGTGTGGTGCTTAGACCTCCACCACCCTCACCTCCAATCAGTTGGTCCGGAAAGAGCCAGAACCCACGACAAGAGAGCAACGAGCCTTCCCGCTCCCATAAGCAAGTATGTACTCAGGATAATAAGTCTATGACCTGACTAGAATCCAATATAATAGACGGTCCTTAACTGAAACGAATAGAGAAAACAGTATAACCAAGCTATGCCTCGTTGGCCGCGGGACACAACCTATTACACCCACCAATACCCATACCATATCCCCGTCCGGTCTCCATTTCCTTTCATCATTTTATCATGAGAGTAATAATAATCACCTATTGTGAGTAACGGCAGGTTACTCACGCCACCAAAAAACCTAAATATAGCAGCTACTCGCACCTGTACTAGTAGGACTCATTAGACAAATATATTTATGCAGGTGGTTTCCATAAAATGCCTATAACATAAATGCACATCACAGGTATACATATATATATATATATGTATATATATATATATATATATATATTCAGTGATTATTCAAAATAAGGGTTATGTACCGGGGCTTGCCTTGGGTAGGCGAGGTGTCAGCTCAGTCAGTCAATGGCGGCTCTGGGACCTCCTCCTGCATGAGAACCTCCTCGTCGTACTCCTTGATGATTTCCTCAAACTCGTGATCGCCGATGGTTAAGATCTCCGCCAACTCATTCTCTACATACATACAATGATCATGCAACACTTAATATTTTGGCAACAGCAATTCTTAAAATAAGAATACATCTACTAAGCCACTATACTAGCTCTAATGGTTAAGATACTAACTGCCTATCATTTCCACAAAACACAGGTTTGGATTCATCTAACAGGTATTAACTTAGCAACTAAAATGTAATCTTACTCTTATTAACGATTTACTATATACTACAACAAGGAGTACTTAGCTACCATATTTCTCAACCTATTCTAAGGCTACCAAAATTATAGTGAGCACATAATAATACAATGAATCTACTGTAAAAATTTCATGGTCAAAGCTATTACCAATCTGCCACAAAAAATCCTATAAATACTAATCTAAATAATACTAAACACTCGCAAATGATTTAATGAGCCTAAGCATCAACTTAGACCTGCATCATCTAATCATACCATCATATAGACAACATTTTTAGGAACTCAACAAAATTTATTTAACAAATTTTGGACACCTATGTGAATTGATATTAATGTTTAAAGTTCAGCTCAGAATGTAAAATATAAAACTATTTCTAATTCCTTAAGAAAATAAAAAATGAATTCTCACTCCGTGGCCCACCACCGCGCGGCCCGCGCGGACACGGCCCACCATGAGACGGCTCACAATGGGGCGACCCATGCGTGCGCTGCCAACTTTGCAAAAACGTTCTCGCGCTACAGACAAATCAACCCAGGGTCTGCAGCACTATTCCCCGATGAAAGCATCTATGCCCCTAGTTGGGTTTTGGTGATTAATGACAATACGTGACTACTGTGACTAACATGTGTTTTGTAGAAACAATTGAGTTAGGTCACGGTAATAGAGATCGATTGGTCAATCATGGTTGTCATGCCCCTACGATGGAAATCATTTTGGATTTTCAAATGATGGACGACAAGGTTAAGGATGGACTAGTTCTAAGTGTCGATTGGAGTTGGAGAGACACTTAGAGTAGTTTAGGACTTTGTTTTTTCTTTGGCCATACTATTAAGGGGGGTATGAATGGGTAGCTTGACCTAGGTGAGTCTAGTGAGTTAGGTGTGGTGCACACTTGTTAAAACTAGCACTAGGTAGCTCCACAACAGCCCTATGATCCAATGGAGCAAACTTCATTCACATATGTTCGAGAGTTGGAAGTGAATGCAGGGTTAAATACTGACCGGACGCTGGCTCAGGGTCCGGTCAGTTCATTTGACCAAGGTGAAAGCGTCTAGAAGTGACCGGACGCTCTCAGTGTCCGGTCGACTCCAGTAAAGTTTCAGAGAGAAAAAATCATGACCGGACGTGTCCGGTCACACTGTAAACACTAGAGTTTGGGGTATACTAACCGGAGCGTCCGGTCAACATGACCGGAGCATCCGGTCACCCTGCAGAGGCACATAACGGTTTGTTTTTCAGCCGATGTTATAAATACCACCTCCACTCGTGTGTGGGGGTACTTTTGCTCATTCCAATAGCTGAGAAACACCTTAGAGAGTGCTAAGAAGAGCAAGGTCCTAGTAAGGTGATTGAGATTTGAGAATCTAAAAGAGAGGCCTTATTAGTGAAGATCAAGAGTACCAAAGTGTACATCCACCTTCTCTTTAGGCTTGTCGTGGTCAAGTGAGAGTTCGTGCTTGTTACTCTTGGTGATCGTCATCACCTAGACGGCTTGGTGGTGATTGGGAGTTTGATGGTCACTCAGCGGAGCTTGTGGGTGACCCAACTCAAGTTGTGAGCGGTTGTGGGTGATTCACCACGACGGAGTGTCAAAGAATCAACCCGTAGAGAGCACTTGATCCTTACGTGGATCAAGAGGGAGCTACACCCTTGCGCAGGTGCTCCAATGAGGACTAGTGAGGAGTGGTGACTCTCTGATACCTCGGCAAAATATTACCGCGTTCCTTCCTCTCTTTTTACTTTGAGCATTTACTTTGAGCATTTACTTTGAGCAATTCATTTCATATCTTTACATTCTTAGAATTGCCATGCTAGAGTAAGATTAGAACTTAGGTTGCAAGTCTTTTGTGCGGTAGAACAATTAGAAACACTTTCTAGGCACAAAGGAGTTAATTAGGCTAACCATAAGATTTAATTATTACAACGAAATTTAGAATTAGCCCAATTCACCCCTCCTTTTGGGCATCTTGATCCTTTTAATTGGTATCAGAGCCTCATGCTCACATTTTTAGGCTTAACTGCCTAGAGAAAGATGTCTCACGGGGATGGACCTACTCCTATCTTTGAGGAAGATGACTTTCCTTATTAGAAAATTCACATGGAGGCGTATCTTGAGGCTCTAGATGTTGGTATACTTAGAGTCGCCTCACAAGGCTTTCCAAAACCTTGGGATGCTAATAACCTACAAGGCGATGAGATGAACTATGAGAAGTGGAATGCAAAGGCTCGAAACACTATTTTTAGAGGCCTTTGTAAAGATGTGTTCAATCATGTGAGGAACCACAAAGACGTCCATGCACTATGGTCGGACATTTGTGCGCTCTATGAGAGAACTAAGAGTGAGCGTGAGGAACGCTATCATCTTGTCATGAAAAAGCTCAACTCTTTTGAAATGCTTCCTAAAGAATGTGCTAATGAAATATATTCATGTTTGAATGTTCTTATAGAGGAAGTTAATGGGCTTGGACTCACTCAAATGCAACCATCCGATGTTGTAAGAAAGATCTTGAGTGTCCGCCCCATTGACAAATATGGGCATATTATGACCGTGCTACATCAAGGTGATCTTTCCATCGCTACACCGACACAAATCTTGGGAAAGATCAATGCTCATGAGATGTATATGCACATCACACCTCAAGATGGCTCATCCTCTACAAAGAAGAAAGAAAAAGATTTAGCATTCAAGGCTAGCCAAGAGAAGGGTAAAGCAAGACTTGAGTATGAGAGCTCAAGTGAAGATGAAGTTGATGATGAAAGTCTTGCTCTCATGTGAAGAAGATCGCCAAGATGCTAAAGAAGTTCAACAAGAGTGGCATCAAGTTTGATGGCAAGAAGAAGAAGTTCTTCACAAGCTCTAGAAGGAAGCCAATCTCTGAGATAGATTGCTATAATTGTGGAGAACTTGGTCATCTAGCTCACCAATGCACAAAGCTCAAGAAAAACAAGTTTAAGAACAAGAACAAGGGCAAGAAAGATGACTAAAGCAATGAAGATGAAGATGAGAAGAAAAAGAACAAGACATACAAGAAGAGAGATGGCAAGAAGAAGGATTTCCACAAGAAGAAGAAGAGTAGAAAGGCTTACATCGTCGGTGATTGGTTCACAGACATTGATTCATCTAGTGAATCATCCGATGATGAAAGTGACAACAAGAAGGTGGCCGCCATTGCCATTGACTTATCATCTTCACCGCCACCACCGCCATCATCCTCTACATACCTATGCCTTATGGCCAAGGGTGAACGCAAGGTATCACATGATGATGATAGTAGTGGTGATGATTGTGCTCATAATGATGATAGTGATAGTGATAGCGATGATGAATATGAGTCACCTACTTATGATGATCTTGCTAAATTACTAAAGAAATACACTAAGATCATTATAAAGACTAGAGCTAAAAATGAAAAATTTGAGATTAAGAACGATTCTCTGTTAGCTAAATGTGAGATAGCCGAAAAGGCTAGTGTTGATGAACATGCTAGTAATAATGATAGCGATAGTGATGATGATGAATATAAGTCACCTACTTATGATAACCTTGCTAGATTGCTTAAACAATATACTAAGATCATTATAAAGACTAGAGCTAAGAATGAAAAGCTAGAGGCTAAAAATGATGCACTTTTAGCTAAATGTGATATAGCCGAAAAGGCTAGTGTTGAGCTTAGAGAAGCAAATGATGCTATGTCATCCAAACTCAAGGAGCTCAAATCTTCTAAGAAAGAGCTTAAAGATAAATATGATAAATTTGAGTGGGTGCACAAAGAGCTCATCACTAGCCATAATAAGCTAAAAGATGAATATACCACTCTTAAGGTTAATCATGATACCCTTATTATTGCTCAAGAATTCTTATCCAATGAGCCACATGATGCTACTAATGATTATGTTAAGATTGATATAGCTACATCATGTGATGACTTGATTATTGAGAGCATTGAGCAAAGTTCTAGTAGCAAGGGTAAGCAAGTGGTTGAAGCCGATGACTATGATGAATTTGTCAAGCTCGAGAATGATAATGCAAAGCTCAAGAAAGATCTTGAAGAACTCAAAACCACCAAGCCTATTATGCTAGAAACTATTGTTCATGATGATGGTTTGATCCTTGAGAATGAGAAGCTCAAAGATGAGAACAAGAAGCTCAAGAAAGAAAAGAACAATGATGCTCTTAAGGAAGAAAACAAGAAGCTCAAGTTGGAAAAAGAGCATCTTAAGATTGGATTGAGCAAGTTCACTAGAGGCAAATATCTTCAAAGTGAGCTCCTAATGAACACCGTCATAAAGATGGATAGAAGTGGCATTAGGTACATGGCAAACAAAGAGAAGAAGGCTCAAGCTCAACAACAACAATCAAAGCCAAAGCCAAAGCTAAAGAGATGCTTTGAGTGTGGACAAGAAGGCCACTTTGCTCATGAGTGCCAAACTCCACCACCACAACCCTTGCCCAAACATGCTAGACCCTTTGCCTTCCATGCTCACTACATGCTTAGAAATGATTCTAGTAGAAAGATGAAAGTGATGTTCTTAGGACCTCCAAATAAGAATAGGCCTAAGAAAATTTAGGTTGCAAAGTCACTTGTTGAGAAGGTGAAGGGCCCTCAACAAGTTTGGGTTCCTAAAGCTTGATCTCTTGTGTGTAGATGAACTATAAGACCGGTGGAAGTCATTGGGTTATTAATAGTGGTTGCACACAACATATGACTGGTGATCCTTGTATGTTCACCTCACTAGATGAAGAAGCAGATGGGCAAGAAAGAATCACATTTGGAGATAACTCAAAGGGCAAGGTCTAAGGATTGGGCAAAGTGGCAATATCAAATGATCATTCCATCTCCAATGTGCTATATGTTGCTTCATTGAGTTTTAACTTGCTATCCGTTGGACAATTGTGTGATCTTAGCTTTCAATGCTTATTTACCGAGAAGGAGGTTGTTGTATCCAAGAAGGATGCTGATCATATGATATTCAAAGGATTTAGATACAACAATCTATATCTAGTGGACTTCACCTCCGAAGATGCAAACTTGAAGACATGCCTATTCACCAAAACAACACTTAGGTGGCTATGGTATAGAAGACTTGCTCATGTTGGGATGAGCTCACTCAAGAAGCTTATGAAGAATGATTTGGTGAGAGGGTTGAATGATGTGAAGTTTGAGAAGGACAAGCTTTGTAGTGCATGTCAAGCCAGTAAGCAAGTTGCAAATACCCATCCAACAAAAGCTTTTATGTCAATCGCAAGAGTACTAGAACTCCTTCACATGGATTTATTTAGACCAACAACATACAAGAGTTTAGGAGGAAATCTTTATTGTCTTGTGATTGTTGATGATTATTTAATGTATATATGGGTATTCTTTTTTTATGACAAATCCAAAGTTGCATCTTGCTTCAAGAAGTTTGCCAAGAGAGCACAAAATGAATTCGAAGTGAAGCTCAAGAAGATAAGAAGTGACAATGGCAAAGAGTTTAACAACACAAACATAGAAGCTTATTGTGATGAAGTTGGAATCAAACATGAAGTCTCCGCAATATATACTCCTCAACAAAATGGTGTAGTTGAGAGCAAGAACCGGACATTGATCACTCTTACAAGAACAATGCTTGATGAGTACAACACCCCCAAAGCTCTATGGGCGGAAGCAATTAACACCACATGCTATGCATCCAACCACCTATTCCTTCAAAAGTTCCTTGGTAAGACACCTTATGAGTTGCTCAATGGGAAAAAGCTGGACGTCTCCTTCTTTAGGGTGTTTGGTTGCAAATGCTATATCTACAAGAAGCGGCAACACCTAGGGAAGTTCTAAAGACGTTGTGATATTGGTTTTCTTGTTAGTTACTCATCAAAGTCTAAAGCATATAGAGTATTTAATCATACTACCGGCTTGGTTGAAGAAACATATGATGTGGAATTTGATGAATCTAACAGCTCCTAAGGAGCACATGAGAATCTTGATGATGTAGGTGATGAACCATTGATGGAGGCTATGAAAAACATTCTGGTTAGAGACATTAAGCCTAAAGATGATGAAGATGATGCACAAGTGATTGATCCACCTTCTTCATCAAGTGTGCCACAAGATGATGAAAAAGATAGGAGAGTAGAAAATGAAGATACTCATGTCTCTCATGAACAAATGGTGGTACAAGCACAAGATGTTGATGCTCCACAATCTCCCTCTCAAGTGGTCAATAGAAAAAATACACCCCTACTTCAAGATCATCCATAAGATCTTATCATAGGGAGTCCATCAAAGGGTGTAATGACTCGATCTCAAAAACTTGCTTCATTTATTGCTCATCACTCTTTTGTCTCTTGCTTTGAGCCTACTAAGGTAGAAGAAGCTCTTCAACATCCGGATTGGATAAATGCTATGCATGAAGAGTTGAATAACTTCACCCGTAATGAAGTTTGGACTCTTGAAGAGCGGCCAAAAGGTACAAGAGTCATTGGAACAAAGTGGGTGTTCTGAAACAAGCAAGATGATCAAGGTGTTGTTGTGAGGAACAAGGCAAGACTAGTTGCAAAGGGGTTCTCTCAAGTTGAAGGTTTGGATTTTGGAGAGACCTTTGCCCCGGTTGCAAGATTAGAAGTCATCCGTATCCTCCTTGCATATGCATCACATCATGAAATAAAAGTTTATCAAATAGATGTGAAAAGTGTATTTTTGAATGGCTTTATTAATGAACTAGTCTATGTTGATCAACCTCCCGGGTTTGAAGACCCTAGATATCCTAATCATGTTTATAGGTTGTCCAAGGCATTATATGGGCTTAAGCAAGCCCTAAGAGCTTGGTATGAGCGCCTTCGGGACTTCCTTATTGAGAAGGGCTTCACCATTAGGAAGGTCGACACCATACTATTCACCAAGAAGCTTGATGGGCATATCTTCATTTGTCAAGTGTATGTTGATGATATCATCTTTAGATCATCAAATGAAGATTCATGCAAAGAATTTGGTAAATTGATGTCGAAGAAGTTTGAGATATCAATGATTAGAGAGCTTACATTCTTTCTTGGTTTTTAAGTCAAGCAAATGAGAGAAGAGATTTTCATCTCTCAAGAAAAATACAATAATGATCTTCTCAAGAGATTCAAGATGGATGAATGTAAGCCAATCAAGACACCAATACCAACTAATGGACATTTTGACCTAGATGAGGGAGGTAACCCGGTTGATCAAACTCTCTACCGCTCTATGATTGGTAGCTTGTTATATTTGACCACATCTAGGCCCGACATCATGTTTAGTGTGTGTATGTGTGCTAGGTTTCAAGCTAATCCTAAGGAAACTCATTTAATTGTCGTAAAAAGAATCCTTAGGTATCTTATGCACATACCGAGCATTGGCCCTTGGTATCCCAAATAAGCTATATTTGAATTAGTTGGCTATTTTGATTCGGATTATGCCGGTTACAAAGTTGATAGAAAGAGCATATCCGGATGGTGTCATTTGCTTGGTAGATCACTTGTGTCTTGGTCCTCTAAGAAACAAAATAGTGTGGCTTTGTCCACCGCCGAAGCGGAATACATTGCCGTGGGTGCTTATTGTGCACAAATACTTTACATGAAACAAAACTTTGCTAGACTATGGTATAGTTCTAGATAAAGTACCTATTTTGTGCGACAATGAAAGTACGGTAAAACTTACAAATAATCCGGTTCAACACTCTCGCACCAAGCACATAGATATCCGCTATCACTTTCTTAGAGATCATGTTACTAAAAATGATATATCACTAGAAGGTGTAAGGACCGAGGATCAATTGGCGGATATCTTCACTAAACCGCTAGATGAGGCAACATTTTATAGATTGCGGAATGAACTCAATGTGCTCGATTTTAGCAACTTCACTAAAAAATGAGATTGTATTGTCCCTTGCATTGCATTGTATTATACAACATGTTTAATGCTTTATAATGCATATAGGGCTTGTCTAACATGGTTAAGATAACCGCCGAAAAGCGTGTGAAGAAGCTTAACCTTGGATCAAACTTGACAAGCAACTAGATTTACATTCAAGTATTGCATTGCATATGCATGATTGTTGTTTGTTGTTTGTCTTTAAATTGCCCTCTTATTGCCTATTTTCTTAAAAAGAATTATAGCCTAAGGCAAAATATTTTGAAAAACTTGAGGATTTGAGAGAGGTCACTCACATCAGTCCCAATTGGTGTTTATTTGGATCTTATTTGAGTTGGGACTTGATTGGGAACAGGCAGCGCGAAGGAATTTGAAGATTCGCTGAAGAAGGAGTGATCAGACGGTGCACCGGACTCTGATGTCCAGCATCTGGTCAGTTCACAGGAGGTGAACCTACTACCGAAGGAGTGATCGGACGCTGAAACAGTGTTTTTCCAGCATCTGGTCAGGAGCTTCAGCGTCCGGTCGATCATGAAGACGTCAAGGCTAGGTGACCGGACTCTGGCTGCATCCGGTCGGTGTCCACCGAACGCGTCCGGTCGTGATTCCAGAGGAATTGGTCCTCTCTAGAATCGATCGAACGCTGGGTGGTAGCATCCGGTCGCTACCACCAGAGTGTTCGGTCAATAGGAAACATGCACGATTCTGTCTCTTTCTTGTTTCCTTTTCTGTTACGATAGGGGGGCCACCTTATATGCTGATCACCATCGTAGTTAACCTAATGTTCATTAGCCGCTCACCCATCGTTCCCAATCTACCCAGCTTGCCTCTAGCGCTAACATCGCCGCCTCCAAAGTCTCACTGAGCCGTCGCGCTAGCCGTGCCCTAGCCACCGCGCCAGCATAGCCTCGCCCTACACTGCACCACCACGCGTTGCACCCTACTCGCCGCACAGCCATGCCGCTCCTTGCGCCGCCACCCAAGCGCCTCCCTACTGCTCTGCGCGCCACCACGCTGTGCTCTGCCCGAGCTACCGAGATCGACAGCAGCAGTGCCATCCACGTCTAGTGCCGGTAACGCCCTACTCTAACGCCGTCGTACTTGACCTAGCTCAGCATTCACATTACAAGCACTGACTTGAATTGCATCTAGTGCCATCAATCCACCACTGCCAACCCTAGTCTCATGATTTGGTGGTTCCCCACGCATCGTCTCTTTTCTCCTCGGGTCGCCGGTTCGTTAGGTAGCAAGCCCGTCGTTTTAACTTCGTACCTAATTGCTTGCTTCCTAGGGTTTCGCATTTATTAGATATATCGTATTTATTTGTATATCCTTCTATTCCATCGTGCAATGAGTCGGTGCCATTGAGATCGTGTGGCAGTTGTTAGTTAACTCGGGGCCAAGCTCGTGAGTACGGATCAAGGCCAAGCCTTGAAAGCGATAGTTTGATAGTTGATCTTTGTCAGTGGTAGTTTTTCTTTAGACTATCAGATGGCTCGCACAAAGAATATCGGTGGTGGTCCCAGTGATGAGGATCGGAGGCCCCTGCCTCGCCAGCCTGTAGATCCTAAAGGCAAGGCAACGAAGAAGCTAGCAACCCGAAAGTGCAAATATCTAGATGTAGAGACAGCGAGAGCAACTGCAGTTGCTGAGGCCGCAGAGCGTGCCGAGAGAGGAGGTGCATGCAGTGGAGTTGTTATTGTAGATTCACTTCCACCAGGAGCAATGGAGGGCATCGAGCGTGTTGAGCGCCTTCATGGTGGTCCACCTAGGACCGTCATGGTTGCAGGATGGCGTCATACTATTGATGAGATTCAGCCTCAGGGGGAGTCACAGTAGCAGGCACCACCAGCAGAGCAGACTTAGGAGGCACAACCATCACAGCAGTCTCAGTAGGGTGAGCAAGTCTAGCAGGCCAAGGAGACAGAGCCGGCACCATAGCCACAGTTATGCCGCTCTGGTCACACTCGTGTCCCAGTTTCACCGAGGCTAGTCACTCAGCGAAGGGGTTCCTATCCACCGCCTCGACCACAGGGTCCACCTTCAGTGACCCATCTTGACCTGAGGGCCACCATGGCCAAGTAGGTGCAATAGCTGCGGTTTATTAACTTTGAGGTATGGTTTCCATCCAGGAGGGATGAGAGAGCAGCAGAGGGATTCTATACACCCCTACAGGAGGACTTCTATAATGCTTATCAGAACAGCGGAGCAGTCTTCAGACCTCAAAGAGTATGCAACATTGAGTCTATTGTTGTAGTAGCTAGAGAGCACATTCGCCCCTATCTTACATATCTACCGGGACTGACAGATCTGATTGGACGGACCAGATTATATGTTCCATCTTAGGTTTGTCAGTTCTATGCATCTCTCTAGATTGACCCCTACCACAGGTTCATTCACTTTGCATTTGGTGGCAGAGACTATCGGTTGACTAGCACCAGGGTCAGGGAGATTCTTAGGCTTTAGGAGCAGCTAGTCAGGCTCCATGAGGTGTGCTATGGACAGACTGCACCCCCAGACGTCCTCATGGTGGCATGGTACCCCCTGTAGACTTGGTACGTCACTACTTTATAGAGCCTTTTGGCGAGGGTTCGAGGAGGAACCCTAGTGATCTCACGCCTACTGTTTGCGTGCTTGAGGCTGTTATGAGGAGGACTTTACTCCTGAGGATGGGATACAGAGAGGGATTGACTTGGATTTAGCTATGACTTCTCAACTCTCTGATGCAGTAGACAGTCTTCAACATCTAGGATCTCCTTCTATCAGAGATGGAGGATACTATAGCTGAGGGCTTCAGAGGTCACAAGTAGCTACCCTATGCTCACTGGGTCACTTTCCTTATCCATAGAGTTGTTTCTGTGAAGTCGCCTAAGATGATTGCTGAGTACAGTGGTGCCATGATAGAGTTCCCCTCTTATAACCTATCTCAGATGATCAGACACAGTACACCATAGGCACCGAGTCAGCCATGCCGTCGTCTAGAGGTGCTAGAGACTACAGCCTAGCAGGATGATATCATCAAGGGTATTGCAGCTACAGAGGAGGAGGAGCTTGCTCAGCAGGAGGGGTTGGTCACTAGCGAGCCTAGTGACAGTTCAGATGATGATTACCAGCCCATTCCACAGATGCCTCCACGATGACATGATGCTGAGGCTGGTAGCTCCAGTTTAGCGCCACCTGCCTCGCAGACTGACCCTGCTCTTCTGGCTATACTTGAGCGGATGAGGCAGGACCAGGCCAGACAGGCTCAGGAGACAACTGCTACACTTGCACAGTTCCAGACTTGGCAGGACGAGTTCCAGCGCTAGTAGCTAGTCATTCAGCAGTAGACACATGCACTACATCAGCAGCAGCAGGCCATGCAGCAATAGCTTCTTGGATTTATGTAGCATATAGTGACAGCTATTGGGGCTCCACCGCCACAACCTATGCTCTAGCTTGGTTAGCCTACCACAACTTCCATGACTCCAGCGTTACAACCTAGTGGGCTTCAGAGTCAGGGACAACCACCAGCACAGTTTGCTTCTCCTACAAAACAGGTGTCCCAGTGGTTTGCTATGTCAGTGCTAGCCCCGCAGTTCACACCATTTCGTATGGGCTTCACACCGACTGAGATGTCATCGCTGCTAGAGCTAGAGACCACAGTGTCTAGGAGCCTTGGTGCTTCCTTCAATGAGTTGATAGGGCAACCCACTCCTCCATACCTGCATGTTCCAGGACCTTCTATGGCTGCACCTATCACAGCGACGACAGAGACGCTCCCCTCTTTAGTGGCATCATCTGAGCCAACTGCTTTAGTTCTACCAGCTCAGCCTACAGCAGCACCAGTTCCTGATCTGACCTAGACTGCTTTAGCGTCAGTACCAGCTACAGAGGGTCAGGTAACACAGAGCTTAGGATCAGACGATGATGGCACCCAGTTCCACCTTGCTCCTCATACCTCAGCGCCCAGCTTGTCTGCTGCAGCCCCGCTAATTGACCTATAGGTTTTGGTGTTTGACGCCAAAGAGGGAGAGGGTTCAAGTATGTTAGGCTTAGGGGGAGCTACTTATCTAGGGGGAGCTTAGTTATTATATTAGCTTATATATTTACATTTGGAGTTTTTATGTGTGAGATACATTATGCATACATGTTTACTATATTTATGTGATAGTGATATCTACGTAATCGTGATATATGATATGTGTGCTCTCTACTTTGAATTCTTTATATGCCATATCACTTGTGCTTTGCTCATTTGCCCTTGCTTCCGCGTTTTACTCCAATGCAAATGAGCTTTATTACTTGTACTCATGCGTATTTCATATCTTTTCAGTACATCATGTTGGTTTGGATTATATAAGCTTGTCTAACACCTTTGTTCTTATTGTCTAAAGCTTATATGAACCAAGCATGTTAAAAACCTCATCTCTTTCACATACTCGAGGTAGTATTGTTATTAATCACCAAAAAAGGAGAGATTGAAAGTATCTAGGCCCCTAGTTGGATTTCGGTGATTAATGACAATACATGATTACTGTGACTAATGTGTGTTTTGTAGAAACAATTGAGTTAGATCACGGTAATGGAGATCGATTGGGCAATCATGGTTGTCATGCCCCTACGATGGAAATCGTTTCGGTTTTTCAAAGGATGGATGACAAGGTTAAGGATGAACTAGTTTTAAGTGTTGATTGGAGTTGGAGAGACACTTAGAGTAGTTTAGGACTTTGTTTTTCCTTTGACCATACTATTAAGAGGGGTATGAATGGGTAGCTTGACCTAGGTGAGTCTAGTGAGTTAGGTGTGGTGCACACTTGTTAAAACTAGCACTAGGTAGCTCCACAACAGCCCTATGATCTAATGGAGCAAACTTCATTCACATATGTTCGAGAGTTGGAAGTAAATGGAGCGTCAAATACTAACCGAACGCTGGCTCCGGTGTGACCAGACGCTGGCTCAGGGTCCGATCAGTTCATTTGACCAAGGTGAAAGCGTCTAGAAGTGACCGAACGCTGCTAGGTCATGGTACCGAACGCTGAGGACCAACGTCCGGTTGACTCCAGTAAGGTTCCAGAGAGGGAAAATCATGACCGGACGTGTCCAGTCAGTGCTGACCGGACCCTGGCCAACGTTCGGTCACACTGTAAACACTGGAGTTCGGGGTTTACTGACCGGAGCATCCGGTCAACATGACCGGAGCGTCTGGTCACCCCACAGAGGCACATAATAGTTCGTTTTTCAGCCGATGTTATAAATACCACCTCCACTCGTGTGTGGGGCTACTTTTGCTCATTCCAATAGCTGAGAAACACCTTAGAGAGTGCCAAGAAGAGTAAGATCCTAGTGAGGTGATTGAGATTTGAGAATCCAAAAGAGAGGCCTCATTAGTGAAAATCAAGAGTAGCAAAGTGTGCATCCACCTTCTCATTAGGCATATCGTGGTCAAGTGAGAGTTCATGCTTGTTACTCTTGGTGATCGCCATCACCTAGATGGCTTGGTGGTGATTGGGAGTTTGATGATCACCCAACGGAGCTTGTGGGTGACTCAACTCAAGTTGTGAGCGGTTGTGGGTGATTCACAACGACGGAGTGTCGAAGAATCAACCCGTAGAGAGCACTTGATCCTTGCGTGGATCAAGGGAGAGTTACACCCTTGTGCGGGTGCTCTAACGAGGACTAGTGGGGAGTGGCGACTCTTCGATACCTCGGCAAAACATCACCGTGTTCTTTCCTCTCTATTTACTTTAAGCATTTACTTTGAGCAATTTATTTTATGTCTTTACATTCTTAGAATTGCCATGCTAGAGTAGGATTGGAACTTAGGTTGTAAGTCTTTTGTGCGGTAGAACAATTAGGAACACTTTCTAGGCACAAGGGGTTAATTGGACTAACCATATGATTTAATTATTACAAATAAATTTATAATTAGCCCAATTCACCCCCCTCTTGGGCATCTTGATCCTTTCACCCGAGAGAGAGGCTATGCAAAATGGACCTCGCAAATATCCTCTTTTACCATGGCCAGGTCCTTGGCCACCCCTACGCGTGTCGACATGGCAAGCACAGCAATGGACGGCTACGTTGGCCAACTAAGGCACGCAGCGGCCTCGCTAGCGGGTCGACCTGCATCTACGGTCCTAACGCCTACACTAGATGAAGTTATGGGAGCAGCGGAGTTTGTGGGAGTGGTGGCCACAACAAGTGCCCACATGCAACGATGGCGCGGCCGTACCGGCCATCCTAGACCACCATGTAGCTATTGACTAGCACATGAGCAACCCCAGCAATGGTGTGCAACGGTGATTTTTGAGGGAACGGTTAGCGGATAAGAGTGGGCCACGCGCGACCGGAGGGGTGTGGCGGCGCTCCGAGACGGCACAGCCACGTCAGCAGCTACGACGAGGCGGTAGAGGTGCAAGCGAGACACATAGGGTCAAGTGGAGGTGGAGGCAAAGCTCGTGAGTCAGGTGGATTAGCGTGGAGTGGTGCGGTGGGTGACTGCCCTCGTCCACGGCCGAGCCTGCCCTTAATGGCACGACGGAGGGAAAACTCTAAAATTGGAGCTTGATAGGGATCGGTTAGGACCGTACATGGACTTGGCGCATAGCTAGGTTCCTTAATTGACATCTAGCACAAGTAATTGTACAGAGATCGACCGGACGCTGCAGGATCAGTTTCGATGTGATGTAGCCCCGTCTGCCCACCTTCAATGGCGATGATGGCTTGACGCCGGTGGTTTCTATTTAATGGAAGATGACAAGGGCGAGATGGTAACCGACTGCACGTGGCGCAGAGCGAGGCCAGTAATGCGTTGAAACTCTACGTTGCCTCGGGGAGCGGCTGGTCGCTAGCGAGGACACGCACGCGTGTGGGTGTCGCATCGGCGCTACTGGACAACGTGGCACTAGGGTAGAACATGTGCGTTGCTGTGGTTACAGGCTCGACCATGTGCTGCTGCAGCACCACGAGCGGGATGATGACGATACAGCGGGCCCCGAGGAGGGCGGTGCGCACAGCAGTGGCGACGTGACGACAGCGGCAGCAGCGCGGCACGGCGGTAGGACAGCCAGGCGTAGGTGAGCGGCGGGCGCGGTGGCTCGCAGTTGGCGGCTAGCGGTGTGCCCACCGTAGCCAGGCTACGGCAGCAGCAAACGACCAGCGTGGCCACGTGTGCGCGTGTGCGCGCGCCCAGCGCACCGACGCCGCGACGTCGGGGTCTGGACGGCCTGGTGACCGCGCCCAACATGAGAAGACGCCCTGAGTTCATGTTATGCACGGAATTTTAAGCGTTCAAAACGTCTAAACCATTGATCCAATCTCCAAACCACTTTTGCTATACCTTAGAGGGTATATTAGGCTATTAAAACAAGCCATAATACTACCCTACTCCTTAACCCAATTTCTCTATAAAAATTGCTAAACATCACAATGCCTAACCTTCCAAAAGTTCATGAGATTTTCTAAGTGTTAAATGGATTTCTATTTCTAGTTGCACTTTTAAGCTATTGAATATAGTACTTAACAACATTATCTCTCAACACAAAGTATTTCATTGTCATCTATAAATCTCACATTTCAAACTTTATTAAGGCGTCACATATATGTTTTATAGCGTTTTTGTTCAATAAAAATTAGTTAACATCCCTACTTGCTAGCTTTATAAATCACGAATTAACTTTTCGTTTTACGTCTTTACGACTCGTTTAAGTTACACTGCTTTACCTATTCATCACACCACATGCAATATCACTTAAGTATGATGCTCACGATATGTTTTAGCAAGTGATTTGCTGTGTAACACCGACGGTGTTACAAATATTAAATAAAATTAAGAATTAGCCATATTAAGTTAATATCCTTAGTTATATAGAAATTAATAGGCAAACTAAGCGTTGCTCAATTAGTTATTTTTTTTTGTAGTGGAATCTGTTCATCTAGTTTGAGTGCTCGACTTAAGGTAGGTTTTACGCTCCTTATTTTTACTGTACACAACTGCACATAGAGATAGATGTGTGTGTATATACATCTGTTTGTACTATGATTAGTAATATTATATAAAATCAATAATTAGTTATTAGAATAACTTTAGATAATTTTACCGATACTATATTATTAACTAATACCGATTGTATTGGATATCCACCATTTTGTCAATACGGACTAGAACTAGATATTAGATAGAGAAAAATAATAATTAAGAAAATTAGTTCAGATACATCCATTTAGTATCATATTATATATGAATATAACCACATATATCCATATCGCAAATTTTAACATACAAATTTGGCCGCATATATTTATATTACAAATTTCGACGTACAATTCGGATAATTCGGGTTTTGCGGCGTTTATTTCCACCTCTAAAAAGCACGTATGCTTCCTCCCCTACGAGTCTCTAATAATAACCTCCATTAACTCCGTCCACGGTTCTCTCCCGTGCTGCCGTCCACGCCATCCATGGAAAAACTCGCAGAATTCCAGGCCAGTCTTGTCTGTCTTCCCGAGACGGTACAGATAGGGGTAGAAAGGTAATCTGGGTCCTCCTCCTTGCAGCAGCGAACAGGGTGGTCGGGTGGTGGCCTGGTGGTCTTGTGGCCAGTAGTGGCCTTGTGGGGGTGAGAGTATTTAATTGGCAGAACTGCGGCTTGAAGGTGCCACCACCTACCGTCCCCCTCCCCAGCGGCCAGCATCACCAGCAGGCAGCAGCCCCCACACCACGGTAGCACCATGGGATGGTCATCCAAATACTGGCTCCCATCGATGCGTACGCAAGCAAGGGGAGGCGGAAGAGGAGAGGGAGAAAGGGACACCATGACCGGTGTCGTCCACCCCCGACCCCGAGCCGCCTTCCTTTTACTAATGGCGCATGACTTTTCCCTAGTCCCTAGCAGAGAGGAACAGCAACGGGAGCGACGGAGGAAAAAAAGGCTCAGCACCCGAGCGCACGCACAGGCACAGGCACAGGCACAGGCGTGCACGGTGTACTGCCGCGTGCTACATCCGTCATGGCGTCCTCATGCCTCGCCTGTCATCCTCTAGTGGTAGAGAGAGAAGGCACACGCGGCTTCCAAGACGAGGCCAAGCAAGACCTTCTCCTCTCGCGCAGACCGGAGAGAGATGTGTGGAAGCGAGCCGGAGAGGGACAGCGGCCCACTACTTCCCCAATCCACGCACCATTACCACCGCCCTCCTGTCTACCACCACTGCTGATAGGATGATGGGCAGAGAGAGATAGAGGGGAGTTGAAACTCCATCAGTCCAGTCGTTGGGTCGGTGGCGTTTCTTGCCGGGCATGCGTGCTTCCTCAAACTCTCGCCCCGTCCGCCCCGGCCTCCTGTCGCCACCACCAATCCATGGGCCTTTTTGGGTTTTCGACCTCACCTCACCTCACCTCACCTCACCCATGGGTCAGAGGAGCTCTCCCCTTCACACGCCGTCCGCCCGCGGCAGGAGAGAGAAAGCGGGGGCGACCAACAGCAGGGCAGAGGCAGGCAGGCGCAAGAAACTTCCCCCACCTCCACCTCCTCCTCCTCGCCTTCCACCTTTATTTCTTGTCGTCTCCTTCCTCGGTCCTATCTCCTCTCCTGCTCCGCCTTTTCCTCCTCGGTTCCTCCTCCCCTCCCCTCTCCTCGCCCCCCTGCGCTCCGTTTCTTGGGGGGCTTGAGGTGAGGTGATCTCGGCCATGGCGGCCAATAAGAAGACCAAGGTCGTTTTGGCGCAGCCGGCGGTGGGGGCTCCGGCGTCGCGGCCGCCCTTCTTTTCTCGCACGCCCGGCCCGGTCCGCGGCGCCGGGGACGAGGCGGCGTACAGGGCCAGCCTCAGGTACCGCGCCCTCCTCCAGGACTACCAGGAGCTCATCAAGGTGAGCCGAGGGATTCTCTTCCTGGACCTTCACCTCCTCCCGCAGCTGATCTGATCTGAGCTGAATCTCGGGTTTGGGGGAGGTTTTGCCTTCTATGATCGGTTTTGGATCCGCGTTTAGTTTTTGTCGTTTTTTCCCGGGATTTGTTGCTGTGAGGTTTGCGGTGTTTGTTCTGCCCTTTCTTTTTTGGGGTTTATTTAGTTTTCATTCATTCACCCCCTGTGTTCTTTTGAGGATTTCTTGTGGATCTGTTGTCTTTTGTTAGGTTCAACCTGCTTGCTACGGCGTTCTTAGATCCATCTGTGCATTCAAGTTTGTTTAGCTTGATGGTGTTAGTTTTAGTTCTGGTTTGTTCCACTTTTGTTTGCAGTTCAGCTTTTGTTGGAGATTTGAGCCTTCGAGGCATTATAACTTCCATAAGATTTTGCTGGTTTATCTCCACTTTGATATATATGGTCTGAATAATATCTGACAATGGTTATGTCTTGTTGACCTGCGCAGGAAACCCAAGCAAAGAAGAAAAGGTTGCACATGGAGAGGCTCAGGAAGCAGAGGCTTTTGGCTGAAGTCAAGTAATTCTCTGATCATATCATTTTTCTCGAGTGTGTATGTGTTTATCTGCCTCTGTTTGCGTGTATGTTATCTTTGTGTTGTGTGGTATCTGATTGTGGGTGGCATACTGGTATGTTTGCTAAATTCTTGTGTAAACCCATGGTGTTGCAGATTCTTGCGGAAGAGATACAAATCCATGTCTGAAAACCCATCTCAGACAATTGTCTGTAGACTGAGGAATCCAGCAATGCCATCTGCATCCTGGACAGCTGCTTCGGCAGGTGACGCCCAGCACCAGTCGGTTCATGCTGCCGGGAGCTCCAGTAGAAGCCAGTTGGTGCACCGAAGGCACGGTGGTTCTCCAAGGGCATCTCCAGTGATTGACCTCAACGAGGCCTGTGAGCTGGTACAAAATTGCGATAAACCTCATTTCACTTGCTGCAATAGCTCTCAAGTTTGTCAGTTATCTCAACCGGTTTCTCTCATTTCAGGGTTACGAGGAGATGGAAATCGAAGAGCACCATGGTTACAGGGCCCCTGTAGGCTTCAACAAGTCAAAGAGGTATCCGATGGTAGGTGATGCTGCTGCCGGCCCAAGCCAGGTGAGAATGCCTGTGTTCTGGGATGTCCAGAACCCAGCAGGGCGATCTGGGAAGAGGAAGATCTCATGGCAGGATCAGTTGGCCCTGAGAGTATAGGTAAATCCGTAAATGACAATGTTTAGCTCTAGTACAGTAGTAGTATTCTAGTAGGATCAGTATGTGCCATTACTAGCCTGGTAAATGTAAAGGGATGGTTGGGACAATTTCAATGGTTATCTGCTCATGCGATGATGAAAACATAGGCTGTTGCATGATAAAGTAGGCGGGTGCGTGTGTGATGAATCACCGAAATCTTATGGTTAATACTGGTATGGAAGGCTAATGGTTCAATGAGAGATGTAGCTTCCAAGGAAGTAATCTGTTCATGTAGAGTTGCAAAAATGAGGGTGCCTGCTCTCTTGACATAGTAAACATAAAGTTCAAGAAGAAGAAAACAGTTTTTGCAACAGTTTATTGTACATATAATGTAGCAGTGTTTTGTCAATTATAGTTTTGAGTTCAAAGCATCTGATCTGATAGCATGATGTATGCAGATCTATTCATTATGATCCAGGAGCTTAGTTGTGTCCTTACTTTACACTGTTCCGGCTGATTTGTGGTGAGAGGAAAACACTGTTTCGACTGAAAAAACAGTCTGAAACAGATGGATTATAAGAGAAGGAACAGGGCCACACTAGCCTGAGGTCTTTGTAAACCTTGGGTGGAAATTATTCAGATTCTCATTTTTTTCATTGTGGTGAGTTTTTGTGTGCGGGCGCTCGCATTTCCTCTTTGTGAAAGGACAGTTGCAGAGTGGGGTCGGATGTTGAGGATCCGAGAATGATGTGTCTTTTCTTTATCCTCAATGGTTGGTGTCCATGGATAGAAACACCGCTATTCTTGGCTTGATCCACGGTATCTAAGGCCATGTTCTGTTGATGAACTTTAGCCTGGTTTAGTTTCTAAAAATTTTTACCCCAAACTATAGTCCATGATTAGCCATAAGTGCTATAGTACTAACATGCACTAATGGCGGATTAATTAGGTTTAATAAATTTGTCTCGTGGTTTCTAGACGAGCTATGTAATTAGTTTTTTTATTAGTATCTGAAAATCCATTTCGACATTCTCAAAATATTCCATGTGATATCCAAAATTTTTCATTTCGCGAACTAAACGCATCCTTTGTTTGCCTGAGACGTGTATATGCGTTTCGCATGGTAGTGCACCAGGCCTAAGAGCATGGTAGTGCACCAGGCCTAAGAGCACGGTTCGTCAAACAGAATGCATCATAGCATTGCTTCTGATGCGTTCCGTCAATACTCACTGACAAGTCCCTTAGAAAGGGATCCTTCTGTCTCAAGCGGTTTCTGAGGTCGATCATACTTTGGGCCTTGTTTAGATCACCTCCAAATTTCAAGTTTTTTCACTATGTCTTCATTATATCAATTTTTAGCCGTCTGCATGGAGCATTAAATGTAGGTAAAAAAAATAAATAATTGCACAGTTTAGTTCGAAATCACGAGATAATCTTTTGAGCTTAGTTGGTCCACGATTGGACAATATTTACCAAATAAGATGAAAGTGCTACTATTCATCGGGTTAAAATTTTTTACAATCTAAACATGGCCCTACTATTTCCCCTGCAACAAGCAATCAAGTATTCATAATGAGTTGTAGAAGCATTCCCTGCAACGTTGTTAAAGGACTTACTACGCATGCTTATAAGGATACAAGTGGCCGGTAACCAATAGTGTTTTTTAGTCAGCTAACTAATTACCATCACATACCATTCTAGTTAATTTCTCTCCTCACCCGAATTACATAAAATGCTGTCATTCTAGTTCATTTGAGCAAGTTTTTAGGTTGAACCAATGACAAAAAAATAAGTTGCACTTGCATCCCTACATGCTTAGCAAAACTACCTTCTCTAATGTTTTAGTCGCAGCATATAGCAGTTTGACATGAATTCCCAAGTATGAATTTCCTATTTCACGTCTGTGTCAGATTTCAAGTGAATTTCCTATTTCATAAATTGTTTTTTTAGCGACACCTGAGTCTGAGTCTGAGTCTGATTCTGACACCCATGTCCATGTCAAGTAAAGTGTCAGCGCCTTCAGAATTTCAGAAACCTTCAAAACTTCAAGATGTTGTTATTTTGGTATAAAATTCAACAACATCCCCACCACCTTCACATGAAATCCCACCCCCAAACAAGACTTAAATTTATAACAAACATGTCCATTTGCCACACAAATCAAGTGAAAAGGCTAAAAGTAATGACAAAGGGAGTGTTCGGCAGGACTGAAAAATAAGCCAAAATACTGTTTTAGCTGATTGTTGTGAGAGAAAAATACGGTTCTAGCTGAGAACACTGTTATATGAACAGTGTTCTTCTGAGTGCGCGCCCCAGCCCCAGCCACACGGTCCAGCCAGCCGAACGCTCCCAAAGAGAGTGCAAAATTGTGACTGTACATCACTAACCCTGCAACCACAAGTACACACAGGGATTTTTTTTGTGACTGTACACACAAGGATTTTTGACACAGCAAATAACTAAAGCTCAAATTAAATAGCACATACAAACAACCATTAAATGCCAAAGATCTAAGGTTCAGAAGAATGCATACCATCGTTAATAACAAGTATCTTGGTGCAGTTCATCACTGTTGGAATCCTATGTGCAATTTTGATAACAGTTCTGTCTTTGAATTCCGTCCTGACGATTTTCTGAATAATAGCATCAGTTGTGTTATCGATTGATGCTGTAGCCTCATCAAGGATCAAGATGCGGCTTCTTCTCAAAAGTGCACGGCCCAAGCAGAGTAGCTGCTTTTGGCCCATGCTCCAGTTTGATCGTCCTTCCATAACTGTGGGGGCAAAACAAATAAAAGGAATGCAATAAAACAGCCGCAAGTAACATATAGATTGTGAATCATGAGGAAGTCCTACCTAGTGAATCCAACCCTTGCTTCTCTTTGACTGCTTCAGCAAGTTGACATTTTCCTATAACCTTGCAAATCACGAGTTCAGAAGCAGATTCTTAGCTTTCTTTTGAATGCTTATGATGAAAAACCAGAAAAGTTAAATTATGTATAAGAGTTAGAATTAGGTGCACAGATATTGGTGAAGAACACATGCACAAAATCAATCACATCCTTCAGATCAAATCTAAGTGGCCCAAGTGAGAGGTGGGAATTCCTTTATCCCCTTATGCACCCTTTAATGAAACTATATTAACTTGGGCCACTTAGATTGGATCAGATGGATGATATTGAATTAGTGCATATGTGCACCAATATACTCTTATGCACCTGATAACTCTTCATTATGTAATAGCATAAATATTTCCATTAATCCAATGATAGTTTAGTCCATAATATGAATTTTATGGGTTGACTCCCAAGTTTTCATTGTAAGGTGGATTTTGTTGGTGGCAAAGACACAGGTTTGGAAATTTTGTATATTATTTAGGCAGCGTTATCACAACTGCTCTCTTGGTTCATATATAGAACTAGAGGTCTACTCTTACAACTAAAGCATAACAAACTTCTAAAGTGAAAGATAAGATGCCATAACTACTACTACTTATCCTAGAAATGAAGCTCCAAAAGATCAAGAACGTTATGGCTTATTCTACAATTCTCCCCCTAAGCCTTGTGTGTGGTCTTTGGAGTGATTTGAATCACCCCAATTCTGGTGCGAAGCTCCTAGAACTTGACCCGCCCAAGTGACTTGGTTAGGAAGTCCGCAAGTTGACCTTGGGTGTTGATGTGACACTTTCCTCATCCAAGCAGCCCCTGATGAAATGATACTTGATCCTGATGTGCTTGCTATGCTAATGGAAAACGGAGTTCTTTGCCAAGGACAAGGCAGACTTACTGTCCACCCGAAGCTCGACTGCTTCGGCATCTTTGCGTTAAGTAGATCACCCATTAGCCGAGCCAGCCGGAGTGCTTGAATGGCGGTGATGTACTCTGCTTTGCAGCAGGACAGTGCCACCACCTGTGCTTGACCGATTGCCAACCGATCAAGCATTTGCTGAGGAAGAACAGAGTCTCACACGTGCTCTTGCTTGTGTCGATGTCAATGGCATGGTCATTGTCGTTGTAGCCGATGAAGTGCGACGCGCCAGGACATCTTGGATAGTGTAGACCGTAGTCGAGACTATCGACGACATAGCATAGGATTCTCTTGACAGCTTGTTGGTGCTCCACCGTCGGCCTCTGCATGAAACGACTGACGGTGAACTTTAGGTCCGGCTAGGTGTGGACGAGGTAGTGCAGGCAGCCGACGATCAGCGGATGGAGATGCCCACGCTGTCCTAATGAACCTTGATGCTAAGGTAGAAGCAGAAGAGGCCCAGGTCACTCATCTAGAAGACGACCTTCATCTACGCCTTGAATGCCTCCACCTCGTCTTCCTTAGCGCCGGTGATCACCAAATCACCAACGTAGATGCCAACAAGCAAAGCTGAGCATCCTTTGCCCTGCCAATACATCGTAACTTCATGCGCGCTCTACTGGAAGCCCATTGCCTTGAGGGTGGCGTCCAGCTTGGCATTCCAAGCACGTGGGTCCTAGCGTAGGCCGTAGAGGGCCTTGTGTAGGTGCAGAACCTTTCCATCTTGGCGGGCAACGATGAAACTAGGGGGCTGGCGGACATAGACCTTCTCCTTCAAGTCACCATTGAGGAAGGTAGACTTGAAGTCCATGTGATGGACGTGCCAGCCCTCCTAAGTCGCCGGTGCGAGGAAAATGCAAACAGACTCCAAGCGTGCGACAGGCACGAAGGCATCGTCGTAGTCAGTCCCCTTCTGCTAGACGAACCCACATGCCACAAGCCTTGCTTTGTGCTGACAATCACCTTGGCTTTATCTTTCTTCAGTTTGAACACCCACTTTAGCGTGATCGGGCGGTGGACGTTCGGAAGATCAGCAAGATCCCAGGTGCGGTTCTTCTTGACAGCATCCATCTCTTGCTACATCGCGACACGCCAGGCTATGTCGCCTTTCACCTAGGCAAAGAAGCATCGCTCGCCATCGTGCACGAGATGCAGCTTTGCCTCAACGTTGTGCTACACCCAACCTGGTACAGGCTGATCACCGAGGATGTTGTTGATCGTGCGGTAGCGTAGGGGCGTGTCATTGTGGGCGTGATGAACGTAGGCATACATCGTTCACCATGGGTTGGAGTCGAGGATGAGGCTCTAGGAGGCGTGGCTAGCTGAGTAGGCGTGTGCGGCGCACTCGACGGCATTAGCGATGCAGTGCCCACTGGAGTTGGTAGTGTCTATGGTGCCAGAGTAGACGGACTCAGTGAAGGAGTGGATTCGCTTGCTCCCCCATCTTCTCTGAAGTGGATGTGGTCGGCGATGAAGTCTTCTGGCACCGTAGTCAAATTGTTGTAGCCCTCCTTGATCTAGGCCCAGCCATGACCCTCGTTGAACATGACATCACGTGTCGTGCGCTTGCATTGTATCATGAGGGCGAGGGTGCCATACACCTTGATGCCATCAACATAGCTGACGAAGACCCCTGTCGTGCTCCAGTCATCAAGCTTCCTGGCGTGGTTGAGCTCCTTCACATATGCCAGGTAGCCGAACGTGTGGAGGTAGCTCACCACCGGCTTGCGTCCATACCAGGCCTCATATGATGTGTTGTCGTTGAGGCTCTTAGTTGGTGACTAGTTGAGGAGGTGGATGATAGTCATCAATGCATCTCCTTGGAAGATCGCCTACATTCCCCTTTGCTTGAGGAGGGCGCACACGGTTGCCATGATAGTTTGATTCCGATGCTCGACGACACCATTCTGTTGTGGAGTGTATGACGTAGAGTAGTGGCGCTGGATCCCCTCATCGGCGTAGTATGCGGCGAACTCAGCTGCTGTGAATTTGTTGCCATTGTTCGTGCTCAGCACTCGAAGCTTGTGGACGCCCTCCTTCTCGAGGGCAGCTTGAACATGCTTGATGGCGCCCACCATGACAGCCTTTGTGCCAAGGACCATGTCCCACATGTAGTGTGACGTATCATCGATGAGGAGGAAGAAGCGCTGGTCGTTGGGGGTTGCACGAGCTTGAGCTACTCCTAGGCCTAGTAGCTTGCCTAACACGGGAAGGGGCACTACTTTAGCTTCGTCATCACGCAAGTGTCATAGAACTGCTCAACGTGCTAGATGCCTAGCATGCCCTGCCCCATCTCCTCATTGCTGAGCTTCTTTAGGGCCTCAAAGTGGAGGTGCCTGGAGCGCTCATGCCAGCGCCAAGCTAGGGAGTAGCGAGGTAGAGGTTGGGCCACCTACATATGCAACACATATAGACGCTTCCTACCGTGTGGACCTTGGCGAGAACATGGTGGCTGTGATCCCAAATGTGGTGTACCGCATGATCAATCTCAACCCACAAGCCACTCTCATCGAGATGCCCAAGTGAAAGCTCTAGTTTGGTTTTGGTGAATTGATAAAACTCTAAGTGCGAACCTAGTTTATCAAAGTGATCATGAGATATGTAGCACATTCCAAGTGGTGAAGCAGATGAAGATCATGACATGATGATGGTGATGCCATGGTGATGATCAAGTGCTTGGACTTGAAAAGAAGAAAGAGAAAAACAAAAGGCTCAAGGCAAAGGTATAAGTGGAAGGAGCTATTTTATTTCGGTGATCAAGACACTTAGCGAGTGTGATCACATTTAGGTTCGATAGCCGTACTATTAAGAGGGGTGAAACTCGTATCGAAATACGGTTATCAAAGTGCCACTAGATGCTCTAACTCATTGCATATGCATTTAGGATCTAGTGGAGTGCTAATATCCTTAAAAATATTTGTGAAAATATGCTAACACACATGCACAAAGGTGATACACATTGTGTTTAGCACTTGGGAGCAAGGGTTCAAAACTTCACCGGCAGAGTGTCCGCTCGTAGAGTGCGGACAGTCCGACGGTGCCACTGGTGCCCTGTACAGAAAAGATAGGGCTTCACAGAGTGCACCGGACGCTGGTCACATGGTGACCAGACTCTAGGGAGCAGTGTCTAGTCAATTATAAAAGAAGGTGGTACTCTCAGCCTAAGACCGGACGTAGGCGACCAAACTCTAGCTAAACACTATTTAGCATCCGGTCCTGCTGATGTGGCGGCACACAGAGAAGAGAAGGACCGGACGCTGATGCTGTATCCGATCATGACTGACCGGATGCGTCTGGTCGCAGTTGAGCAACTCTAGGAGCTATCTAGACTGATCGGACGCTGCCCCTCCTACGTCCGGTCATGATCGAACTGATGTGTCCGGTCATCATTTGGCTCTCTTAGGACCTCTCTAGAAACGATCAGACTCGATAGAGGTGCGTCCGGTCTTGGCACTGTGCTGCATCCGATTGTGACTTAACCGTTGAGATCGGGCGCTCAGCATTTGAAGCGAGGGATGACGTGGCAGCCGTCCATTGACCGGACGCTGGCATGGTGCATCTGGTTGATCTGACCGGAGCATCCGGTCACCCCGTTTTTTGGTGGACTATGGAGCCAACGACTCTATTCCATGAGGGCTTCTATTTAAGCCTCATGGCCAGCTCTAGCTCACTCTCTTGGCTATTTGCATTGACATAGCAGCCTTGTGAGCTTAGCCAAAGCCCTCCCACTCATCTCCATCATTGATTCATTATCTTTGTGAGATTGAGAGTGAATCCAAGTGCATTGCTTGAGTGTTTGCATCTAGAGGCACTTGGTGTTTGTGTTTTGCTGCGAGATTCATTTGTTACTCTTGGTGGTTGCCGCCACCTAGATGGCTTGGAGCAGTGAGGATCATCG
Source organism: Miscanthus floridulus (assembly GCF_019320115.1). Lineage (NCBI taxonomy): Eukaryota > Viridiplantae > Streptophyta > Magnoliopsida > Poales > Poaceae > Miscanthus > Miscanthus floridulus. The sequence goes on along the minus strand of NW_027096851.1, from coordinate 12,038 downwards.
AGCAGAGGTTGGTGATTGTCTCTAGCTCTGATCGTGGTGATTGTGAGGGGTTCTTGATCTTTCCCCGACGGGGAGTCAAAAGGTACTCTAGTAAATTGCTCGTGGCTTGTGTTATCCTTATCTTATGTTGGTTGTGCAGCACCCTATTGAGGGTTTGGCGTGTGATGCCAATTAGCGCGTGAACCTCCAAGTGAGTGAATCGCCACGAGGACTAGCTTGCTGACAAGCAAGTGAACCTCTGTAAAAAATCATTGTGTCAATATTTGATTCCAAGGTGATTAGTATTCATTGGAATTCACTCTTGTGATTGATTGGTTCATTCCTCAACTCAACGGTATAACCATCTTGCTCTCTCTCTCTTTACAATACCATAAACTAGTTGTCAAGCTCTTTAGTATAGCTAGTCATGAGAGCTTATTAGTTTGGTTAGTGTGGCTCTTTAGTTAGCATTTGACAGCATACTAACATAGTGTAGTCACATAGCCATTGTGTGGATAGAGACTATAGAAAAACTAGAATTGTGGTTGGTGGCTTACATTTTTAGTAGGCTAGCGCAACACTCGTTTCGCCTCATATTTGTCTAACCGGTTTGCTAAGTGTTGTTGTAGAAATTTTAATAGGCTATTCACCCCCTCTAGCCATTAGGACCTTTCACCAAGACTGATGATGGAATTCCTCAGCTCAGGGATGTAGAAGACAAAGGTGAGGAGCCAATGCTCGCTAGTCTTGGCCACGAAGATGATGGAGCCGACACCCTAGATCTTGATGGCGGATGTGTCCCCGAACTTGATGGAGCCACAGACATTCTGGTCCAGCTCAGAGAAGATATCTCACTGCCCAATCATGTGGTGCATGGTGCCACTGTTGAGGTACCAGCCATTGATCTTGTTATTGCCAGAGCCATTGCCAAGGAAGGCATGGTCACGTGGCATGTTGAGGTGGAGGGCGGTGAACGGCGGTGAGGAAAGGGGAAATTTTGAACCTTTCCCCTCCTATGTTTCTAGCCGTAGCTCGACCCTTCCATGGGCCAAGAACAGAGCAAGCACATCTTCCTCGTCTGCCTAGGCCATGTGGGCTTGGCCGCCACGCTTGGCCTGCCGGCTATCCTTGGCCCAATGGCCTGTCTTACCACAGTTGAAGCAGGTATCATCCCAGGTTGCCCTACGTTCCCCGGCGGCACCACCATCTACACCTCCATGCGCATGGTTGGTCTTCTCCTCCTTGCGGGGTCGGTGCTGGTGACCGTTGGTTGAGCATGAAGCCTCCCCCTTCTTCCGCTCCTTCTGGTGGGTGAGCCACTGCTCCTCAGTGAAGAGGAGGTTGCCACCAATGGTAACTGGCTCGGCGGGTGGCGGCTCATTGTGTTCATCGATCATCATCATGAATTTTAGGAGCGTCTCCATCGCCAAGGTGATTTGAGTGTACTTCTCAAGGATGATGCGAAGAATCTTCTCGATAGCCTTCTGCTCGTCGATATCATTGTAGTAGTGCCACGTCTGTTGCTGCACCAGGCTAGTGAGGCGAAGAGCGAAGTCATCGATGTCCTCCCTAGGCGGGAACTTGAGGCAGTCCCACTCCTAGCCTTGTAGTCGTGAGCACTACTGATGCGTGCCACAGCAATAACATCCCAAGCGTCCTTGGTAGACTCCTTGTTCATGTGGGTGGGCACCATCTTCGGAGGATCGGTAGCGAGAAGAGCCTCCAGCGCCTGCCGATCCTGATGGAACTCAAAGTCATCGAACTCGACCGTGTCCCAAATCTACCTCGCATGCATCTTCACCTTCATCACCAAGCTCCACTCGTTGTAGTTGGTCTTGGTGAGCATGGGCCATGACGCGCTCCTACTAGAGTCCTTGATCACCGTCTGGACCACAGGTGACCCATGCCGGCCGTGTGTAAGGTTGAGATGGCGACTAGAGGGGGGGTGAATAGTTGTTTCTAAATTTAATCACACCGGCTAACCGAAACAAATGCAGAATTACAACAATCGGTAGAGCCAAGACTACACCCCTCGATCGAAGTTCACAAGCACCTTATAAAGATCCTAATTAGGCAACAAAGGTGCTGGGCTAGCTAGAGCTCACCTATCCAATTCTAGAAGCAAGGTCACACAAGCCTATACCACTAGTATTTTAAGTAACGAGGGAGCTCCTACACATGCTAGTAAGCAAAAGCACAAAGCCACTTAAGCTCACTAGCAATGCTCAATAACAAGGCAACCAATGCCAAATTAGAGAGCACAAATACTTAACTACACAAACTAAGCAATGTGACTGACAAGATTACACAAACCAAATTAGTCACGTAAGGGAGCTACTTCTCTGCTATACAAGCAAGAAGGTAACTAGCAAGCTACACAAGCTAACTAATTTTAAGAGAAACTACACAAGCACAATGTATGCGAAAGTAATTACAAGCTTGTGTAAGGGGATTGCAAACCAATGGGAAGAATAATGTTGACACAATGATTTTCTCCCGAGGTTCATGTGCTTGCCAACACGCTACGTACCCATTGTGTCGACCGCTCACTTGGTGGTTTGGCAGCTAATTGGCATCACCCGCTAAGCTCACACGTTGGGTACCGCAAGAACCTACCCCGAAAGTGAGGGTAGCTCAATAACACACTCAACTAGAGTTGCTCTTTGTGGCTCCTGTGGGGCGAGCACAATGCCCCTCACAAAGCTCTTCTCCAGAGCACCGCACAAGCTTCTTGCGGGCTTTGATGGAGATCACCACCAAGCCATCTAGGAGATGGCAACCTCCAAGAGTAACACGCGCCATCGGCTTGCAACTCGATCACCTAGTGCCACTCGATGCAATCGCACTAGAATCGCTCACTCACACAATTGGATGATCACTATCAAACATGTGTGAGATGGAGGGCTCCTAAGCACTCTCAAGCATGGACACAAAATCCCCCAAGGTGCTCAGCACCAGCCATGACCGAGACCACCTTCTATTTATAGCCCCCACAAAAATAGAGCCGTTGTACCCCTTCAATGGGCACAACTCGGGGTGACTGGATGCTCCGATCAGATCGACCGGATGCACCTAACCAGCGTCCGGTCAACGGATGCATGCCTGGCATCGCCTCCGTTCAACCTTAGTCACTGGATCTCAACGGTCGGCTATCTCGCGTCAGCAGTCAAGTCATGATCGAACGTAGCATAGTGATATGACCGGGCGCTACTATGCCTGAGTCCGATCATTTCTAGAGAGCTCCCCAAGCCTCTGTTTTGCGATCGGATGCGTTCGGTCGGTCACGATCGGATGCGTTTGGTCGGTCATGATCGGACGTAGCATTAGCTTTCGGTCCTTCTCCTCTTCTCTACGCTAGCACGTCAGTGGGACCGGACACCCCACCATGCGTCCGGTCATGAAGTGACCCAGCGTTTGGTCGAAGACCGACGCCTACGCTTTCACTGCTGCCACTAACCGGACGCGCCGATCCTATCGTGTCCAGCGTCCAGTCACTCATAGTGACCTCCTTTCACCTCCGTTTCTTCATCGAGTTGATCCGTTTCACCTTCAACTCCTTCTCCTTTGCAAATGTGCCAACACCACCAAGTGTACACCACCATGTGTTTGTGTGTTAGCTTTTCACAAACATTTTCCAAAGGATTAGCCACTCAACTTGCCACGCCACTCGATCCTAGCGATGATGCAAAGTGAGATCACTTGAGTGGCACTAGATGACCGATATGCAAACAAGTTTCCCCTCTTGATAGTACAACCATCTATCCTAAACCCGGTCATCAACTTCTCTACACACCTATGATCGGTGAAATGAAATGCCCTAGTTTATACCTTTGCCTTGCGCATTCCATTCCATCTCCTCCAATGTCAATGCAACACATGCACCAACATAATCAACAATGATATGATCCACTTCATATCATCAAATGATCATATTGGTTCATCGATCTTGACTTCACTTGCTTTTCACCATTGCCTTTGTCCATCGGCGCCAAGTCTTGCTCAAACTTCACTGCCACGCGGTCCATCGCTCCAAAGCCTCCGACTTGCCCTTCACGCTTGCAACCGGTCCATCAAGCCAAGTCATGTCATGATCTTCTCCACCTTGATCACATGACTCAATGTCATGTCTTATGTTCATTGAGCTCCTTCATCATCACATATATGAGCTTTGCAACATCTCCGAGCCATTTTCACCTTCATGACATATGTTGCTCACACGCATGTTCCTGTGGACTAATCATCCGTGTATCTCACATAAATACAATTAGTCCACCTAGGTTGTCACTCAATTACCAAAACCACACGAGGACCTTTCACCGTGGTGGCCACAACGGTGCACTAGCGACGGCGAGGCGCGGCGGTGCCTGTGAGGGCTCCACAAGCCTCGGAGATGCACGACGACGTCCTCCACTTCAGCGTGCCGAGCAGCAGCAGCAACCGCTGCAGCCTGTGCCGCGGCCGCCGCCGCTTTGGCCGTCTCGGCTGCCTGCGCAGCTGCCGCTTCCGCTGCGGCGATGCGTGCCTCACGCTCCGTGTCTACGGCCGCCGCCGCCGTGGTGTTGGCTCTGCGCCGGCTGAACGTGACCGACACATGGGAGGAGTGGACAGACATGGCCGGCACAGGGATGAACACAAGCTCCAGATACCAATTGTTGGTGGCAAAGACACAGGTTTTGAAATTTTGTATATTACTTAGGTAGCGTTATCACAGCTGCTCTGTTGGTTCATATATAGAACTAGAGGTCTACTTTTACAGCTAACATAACAAACTTGCAACAACTAAAGTAGAGATAAGATGCTAAAGTGAAAGATAAGATGCCATGACATAGGCACTAACTACTACTACTTATCCTAGAAATGGAGCTCCATTTGTTGCACAACATTCCACTGGCAAGGCTTGCAAGGTGAATATGATTTACCATGCCAGGAAAACATCAGTAGTTTCCTTTCAAAAGTCTGTTTCAAGTATTTGCTGACAAAAGGTATGCTACAATGCAAGCTACAGTACAGGATGTCAATTATATAATTATAGTTGAAATAGTATTAAATAGGACCACCAAGTTGCATTCCTAAACCCTTGTCATCTATAAAAACATTGAGCCTTAAATCGTGATAACTGGGAGGATCAAGTTTTAATCACATACTTCCAAGATTTGTTCATCTGAGAAATGTCCTTGGGGATCCAAATTATATCTTATTGAACCATTAAAGAGAATAGGATCCTGAGGAATAAGACCAATTCGAGATTGTAAGTCATGTAGGCTCATTGTTGTGATGTCTTGGTCATCAATGATTATATTTCCTCCACAAGGATCAACAAGACGAAAAATTGCATTTATCAGAGTTGTCTTTCCACTTCCTGTTCGACCAACTATCCCAATTTTTTCCCCACCTTCAATTATGCAAGTAATTCCGTGTAGTACTGGAGAAGCATCTTGATTATATTTGATCTGCAGAAATCAACACTTATTAGGTTTTGTGGGCAATGAACAAGACAGTAAGTCTCTGGATGCTGCAATATGAATTAATTTGTCACAACTTGCCTCCAAATCACGAAGTTCTATCTTACCCACTGAAGGCCAATCAACCGGTACCTGTTTGTCTTCTACAATCTCAGATGCTTCACTTGCAATATGCATGTATTGGCTCAGCCTTTCGACAGAGATTATTTGATTTGCAAGAGAACACTGGTTTTGTATAGAGAAAAGGAATAACATGTTAAGTGAAAGACCATAAGATAGCACCATTCCGACAACACCTGCAGAGAACAAAACATCAACAAAGTATGTGCTAATCTTAGTTTCTTGTTCCATCCTTATAAAAAAGTAATAAAAATACTGGAAGAAGTGCAAGCATTATACAGTGAGATATTGGAAAACCTTGAATTAAGAAAATAGTAGACCTCCAAGCCTATGTGGAGACTGGACTGTTTAATACTTGTTCCTAATCAAGTATTATATCCTACAAACCAAAAAGAATGTTGTTGCTGCAACCACACCAGTAAAACTTTAATACTGACTCTTTGCATCGTTGCAGCTTCTTTCATGTCAAACAAAATTGTAAGAAAGAGGGTTTTAAGGGTATAAACTTCCATAGAATTCTTTGCAACAAGCCCTATATTGTATTCGTTTTGCTCTTTTGTGTACCAGAATAATATTGTATGTGGAGACCACAAAGAGGCTCAGAAAATGCCAGTATGTTAGCACTCAGGCAAAATGCAAACAAACTATTGCATTATATAGAACAGTTTGCAGTGTCTTACCAGAGCTAAAAGTCCCCAGGGGAAGAAGGGTAATAACAAAAGCAGATGATGAAAGAATTGCAGCACCCATTGTCTCCAAGCGTTGAGTCAACCATTCAGTTGCAGCAAAACAATGGAAAGATGGGCTTGCATTATTGTCAATAAGCTCCAACATTTTAGCAAAAAAGCAATCTTCTTGATTAAAGGCTCTGATTGTAACTGCTCCTGAAATTGTTTCTCCAAGGTGATTGGCAACAAGAGATTTAGCTGTGCCATTAATCCTCATCAATTCCTTCGAAGATGCTAAGTAGTATCTCTGCAGTACAATGTTTCAGCAGGACAATTAATTTGTGCATAAGATGTCTTCTTTTTCAAATGCTTCCTAGGAAGATTATGCCATTAAAAGCAGTATTAGACAATGTTTTCCTAAACGGTAAACGGTAGACAGTCGGCGAGGTCTCGTGTAGCGTTTAGACCGTGTACACGGCGTGTACACGGTTTTACACGGATTACTCGTTTTTACTTTATTTGTAAAAATAACTATAATAACCCGTGTATATATTCCTATAACATAGATAATATAGAATTACACAACAACGGTTAGTCCAATAATATAGAATTAAGAGCCTAAGTGCTAGACCTAATAGCCTAAGTGCCTAATAAAATACTCCCTCCATCCTAAAATAAGTGCACATATCGCTTATCGAGGAGTCAAACTCTTTTAAGTTTGACTAAGTATGTAGAAAGTAATATTAATATTTATATATTCAAATAATTTTATTATGAAAGTATATTCCACAACTAATCTAATGGTACTTATTACACATCATAAACATTGGTAATATTTTGAAAATAATTTATTTTCAAAATATTACCTAGTGTTCGCCTACACGGCCGTGTAGACCGATTACACGGCCGTTTTTTACCGTTTACACGGCGATCCCGTGTAACCTACCGTTTATGGCCTAAACTGCACGTTCGGCTACCGAGTAGCGATTACACGCCAAGTAATTAGTCTACACGGCCGTGTAGGCGAACACTAGTATTAGACATGTATAGTGTAGTCATGCATACGTTGTATTTGGACATGTTGTACCCCCGGCCCATTGGGCTATATATATGAAAGGTCACCCCCAAGTTGGTGTGAGGTGTTTTCCTTATCTCTCTGTCTCTCTACATGGTATCGTATGTGGAACCAGGCTGGCCTCATCGCCGCCCTCAACCAGCTCACTATCCAGGACCAGCATCCCTGGGTGTTGGACTCAGGCGCCTCCTCCCACATGAGCTCCTCAGATGGTATACTCCTCTCCCGCCATCCTTCTTCTGATTCCTTCATTATCGTTGGCAATGGTAAAACTCTTCCTATTTCATGTCGTGGCGAGTCTATCCTTCAAACACCAGTGTCAAATTTTCCGCTTCATGATGGTTTAGTTGTCCCCAACCTAGTGCACAACCTGCTCTCTGTTCGCCAGTTCCCTAGGGACAACAATTGTTCTATCGAATTTGACGCTCTTGGTTTTTCTATCAAGGATATCCCGACCCGGCGCGTGATGCTTCGCTGCAATAGTGCTGGCGACCTTTACACCATCCCCGCTGCACCTCCCGCTCCTCACGCCAGCATCGCCATCTCCACCGACCTCTGGCATCACCGTCTTGGTCATCCCAGCTCCGCGACCATCAACATCCTTGGTCATAGTGCGTCCATCAGTTGTAATAAAGTAGAGCATAATCTATGTCATTCGTGTCAGCTTGGCAAACATGTGCGGCTTCCTTTTTCCAACTCTAGTTCATTTAGCTCCATGCCTTTTGAACTTGTTCATTGTGACGTGTGGGCATCCCCCGTTGCAAGTATTTTGGGTTCTCAGTATTACCTCGTTTTGCTCGATGATTTTACCCACTACTGTTGGACTTTTCCTCTCGTTCGCAAATCTAAGGTTGCAGCCGATTTTTGCAACTATGTCTCCACATAGTTCAGCCTCGTCATAAAAGCTGTCTAGGCCGATAACGGCACTGAGTTCGTAAATAATACCCTCCAAACACTATTTTCCTCTTGTGGTATTCATTTACGTCTCTCATATCCATACACCTCCCCACAAAATGGCAAGGCCGAAAGCATTCTTCGCACTCTAAACAATATCAGCCGCACTATGCTTCTTCATGCGCACATGCCTCCATCCTACTGGGCCAAGGTGCTCACCACAGCGACATACCTGCTGAACCGGCGCCCCTCCTCCACCATTCACAATGCCATCCCATATGCTCTAATATACAACAAGCCACCCGAATACTCCCACCTTCGTGTTTTCGGGTGTCTCTGCTATCCCAACTTGACCGTCACGGCTCACCACAAGCTCGCCCCTTGTTTGACAGCTTGTGTTTTTCTCGGTTATCCCTCCTCACACAAGGGGTACTGCTGTCTCGATCTCTCAACCCGGCGCATCATCATCTCGCGCCATGTTGTCTTTGACGAGAACTGTTTTCCTTTCGGGATTCACACTTCCAGGTCCTCGCCGAGCGATCTGGACTTCTTACTTGTAGGTACTGTGCCGACACGCCTTCCTGTGGCAGCTCCGTTGCATGCAGACGTTGAGCAACTGCGTCGTACACAGGCGGTCCTCAAGGAGCTGCAGGACCACTCCGCGATCCTTCTTCGCGGGCCTGTGGTGGTAGCCGCCCCTGTTCTGCCTGTGGTGGCTGCTGCCCCTATTCCACCAGCAGCTGCACCACCTCCACCAGCGGCCGTCCCTGCTCCACCAGACTGGGACTTCCACCTGACGTATAGTCGGCATCCCTGGGCCCCTACGATGCTAGCGGCTGCCCCACCGCTGACCGAGCAGCCTGCTACAGCACCGGTGCAGCCTGCAGCAGCAGCTGAGCAGCCCACTGCCGCGCGGGAGCAGCCTGCTGCAGCGGTCTCCCGGATGGTCACCCGGTCCCAAACCGGGACTCTTCGTCCAGTACAACGCTATGGCTTCTCCGCCACCCACTCCATCGTCTCGCCGGTACCGACGAATTACCGGAGTGCCTCGGCTGACCCTAAGTGGCGTGCTGCCATGGCCGATGAGTACAAGGCGCTCATTGACAACGGGACATGGCGCCTCGTCTCTCGTCCCCCTGGCGCCAACACTGTGATGGGCAAGTGGATTTTCAAACACAAATTCCACTCGGACGGTTCCCTTGCCTACCACAAGGAGCGATGGGTGGTTCGTGGGTTCTCTCAACGCCACGGCATCGACTACGACGAGACGTTTAGCTCCGTCGTCAAGACGGCCATGATTCGAGTCGTCCTCAGCCTTGCTACTTCGCGCTCCTGGCCGATTCACTAGCTGGACGTGTAGAATGCTTTTCTTCATGGTCATCTAGAGGAGACCGTGTACTGCCAGCAGCCTCTAGGCTTCGTCGACCCCGCTCGCCCTGACGATGTTTGTTTTCTACAGCGCTCTCTCTATGGTTTGAAACAGGCTCCTCAGGCTGGTACCAGCGTTTCGCTGCCTACCTCCGGCAGCTCGGCTTCGTCGCTTCCGTCTCTGACACGTCCCTCTTTGTACTCCAAGAGGGGGACGCCACTGCTTATCTGCTCATGTACGTCGACAACATCATCCTTACGGCGTCCTCGACTGTGCTCTTGCAGCACATCCTGGCGCGCCTTCACTCTGAGTTCACCATGACAGATCTCGGCGACCTACACCACTTCCTCGGCATCTCCGTCACGCGCTCGTCGGAGGGACTGTTCCTCTCCCAGCGCCAGTACGCTGTGGATCTCCTACAGCGGGCGGGCATGGCCGAGTGTCATCCTATAGCCACACCGGTTGACACTCGTGCCAAGCTCTCAGCCACCGATGGCGCTCTGGTCACCGATTTGTCACAGTATCGGAGTCTCACCGGTGCTCTACAGTACATGACGCTCACCCGTCCCGAGCTCGCCTACGCGGTCCAGCAGGTGTGCCTCTTCATGTACGATCCCCGGGAGCCCCATCTTGCATTGATCAAGCGCATCTTACACTACGTGAAGGGTGCTCTATCCACCGGTCTCCGGGCCGGTTGACTCCCTCACCGCATACTCCGACGCGGACTGGGCAGGCTGTCTGGACTTCAGGCGCTCTACGTCTGGCTACTGCGTTTTCCTCGGCGACAACCTAGTCTCTTGGTCCTCCAAGCGCCAGACGACCGTCTCCCGCTCCAATGCTGAGGCTGAGTACCGCATGGTTGCCCATGCCGTGGCCGAATGTTGTTGGCTTCGTCAGCTTCTCCAGGAGCTCCACGCGCCCATTACCTCTGTGACCGTCGTGTACTCTGACAATGTTAGCGCTGTCTATATGACCGCTAATTCTGTCCACCATCGCCGCACGAAGCACATCGAGATCGACATTCACTTCGTCCGCGACTAGGTTGCTTTGGGACAGGTTCGGGTGCTCCATGTCCCGTCGATACATCAGTTCGCGGACATCATGACCAAGAGCTTACCTGTACAGTTGTTCACTGTCTTTAGGTCCAGTCTTTGCGTCCGGGATCCTCCCGCTGCGACTGCGAGCGGGTATTAGACATGGATAGTCTAGTCCTGTACACCTTGTATTTGGACATGTTGTACCCCAAGCCCATTGGGCTATGGTGTTTTCCTTATCTCTCTGTCTCTCTACAAGCAGGGACTGCTTACTTGCAATGTGGCAGACATACAGATCACGGGTGCAGCAACAAACAAAATTTGCCAGCTGAAGCAGCACAGAACACCCAAATTAATGTATGCATTTAGCGTAGCACTAATAGTAAAAGATAAAGTAAATGGAACATCAAGATCGATGATACTCAAGTCAGAAGATACCTGCATCAAAGAACATATTTCTCACCGTATAACAGAGAATCATCACTGCAATATCAGAATTAACAATATATAATTTTTCACAAAATGTGAGCACTTACACGGAGGATCCTTCCAAGTGGAGTGGAATCATAGAAAGACATGGGTGCATGGAATAGAGCACCAAGTAGTTGGGAAAACAAAGACCTTGATGTCTGGATATTAAGATCAACTGCTAACAGTGCTCTAAAAAGCAAGAAGGTGATCGAACCGAATCCAATGCCAATATACACCAGAACCAGATTCAATGTACTTACACTGGGATTTTGAACATTGGCAGCTAGCCATGAGTTCTGTGATAGTTGCCCAGATGTGAATAAAATGTTAGTAACAGCAACAAGAGTAGCATATATGTATCCCTTATTTTGGCCTAAATACATTAAATAAGGTCTCAGACCAGTATCACCAATCTCTCTCTCTTCTTCCCAATTAGTTGATTAAATCCTGATGGCTTAACACATTCTTTTCCCATATCATGAACCGCACGAGAATCCCTTATAAATTGCCTCTTACCTCCATTATAAGCTATAGTGTGGACATTTGGAAGGTCAGTAGTGCCTTTATGTGCATTCACAAGCTCCTGAAACTCTTTGGAAGCTGCTAGCAGTTCTTTGTACGAAGCAGCATGGGTAATCTGTCCATGGGACATTAACTGCAAAAAGACATCCCCACTGACTGTTAAGCAGAATAATATGAGTTCCATAACATCACATTTCATGCACCAAGGAACCCCAATACATCTTGCAGACAGCACAAATAACTATATGCAATTCAGATACTTCATTAGAGTATAAATTTCTTTCCTACCATTTACATCAGAAATCAGTTCGAAGTCACAGAAGAGACTGCCTGGGAAAATGATCATACGAGAGATAACTATTCAGATAATTCTTTGTCAGGAAGAGAGAAAGAGAGAGATGGGGGGGGGGGGGGGGGGGGGGGGAGAGAGAGAGAGAGAGAGAG
>NW_027096850.1:32408-60000 GCF_019320115.1 Miscanthus floridulus | reverse complement strand
TAGTAGCACGTATAGGAGCTGGACTTGGATCCTTCTTGTTAACTCAGGCAAACCATAGCATCCTTTCGAGCATCCATGCCAAATACTAATACTCAGCCATCCATCCATCTTGTAGCCTTGTACTGCTCTGAACACTGCAACCAGAGCTATTGGCGGCTCAGCTCAATCGGTGACAAAAGACACTTGGGCTAGTGGCACGTCCTTTCGAGCATCCATGCCAAATACTAATACTCAGCCATCCATCCATCTTGTAGCCTTGTACTGCTCTGAACACTGCAACCAGAGCTATTGGGGGCTCAGCTCAATCGGTGACAAAAGACACTTGGGCCAGTGGCACTAGACAGTCAACGACAGGCTCAACATTCAGATCAACCTACAAAGCACTCGGACCATGTTGATCAAAATATGCGCTTAGCCATCCAAGCCGAGTGACTAAACACTTAGACAAATTTGAGTATCAACAGGATCAAGTGTAAAAGACAAGACTATATATGTGCATCACTACACTAAAGAAAGGGCACTCAAAATTCAAAAAAAAAAAGATACTCAAGTTTACTGCATATTTGTTCACAATTTAGTTCATAACACCATAATCAGAGTCTAGCGGAAGCTCTAATACAACATAACATAGTTTTGACACATATCCACGGTTTGTGCCAAACCATGGACCTATGCCTCAGGTGGGTTTCTACTACTTCCAATCCGCACAGAGGATTCGGGCACTTAGTAAGCGGGGGGTAGTATCATGAGTACATAATTATACTCAATAATAGGACCGTTGACAGTCGTTAACATCAATCATAAACCGTCAATATGATCTGCATTTATCCTTAAAATCAATCACCAACATAGGTGTAGTGGTTTAAATTAAGTATTTCCACAAGTTTTGGTGATTTTGTGAATGCGGGAGGGTTTATCCAGAAAACGGACCAAGTGGGCCATGCTATCTCAACAGATCAATTTTATCCGCAACGAAACTGACTCCATAGGGCTCTAATCCACCGTGCAAGAGTTACCGACGAAGATCGACGGAAGAGGAGACAGGGGGATCGGGCGATCCCACCTGTCGGTCGGCCGACCCCCCTGGCCCCACCATGCGCCACGCCATGATACGGGGATCCTCCACCGCCTTCAAGGATCAATCTCCAGCGGCCTTGGTCTCACGCGCCCGAGTTACGGTGTGGGAGAGAACAGGTGCGGCCGTGGTGAATGGGTGAGAGACGGAAGGTGAGAACGACAAAAATGCCTAGAGGTGACGGAAGGCAACCTTCCTGCGCTGGACCGAGACGGGCTGTGAAAAAACGAACTCTGGTTTCGTTTCTCTGGGGCATGGCCCAAGATGCTTTAAATCCCGTGCGGGGCAAACTCCGAGGCTGGGCCAGGTGCACCAAACAAGGGAGTTGCAGTCCAGGGCCGCTGGGCCACCATATCAAACACGCCCTAAATAAATGGTCTGCGCAAGCACTCTTCTGCCCAGGTCAGGTGACTGGTGAAGCTGCTCATCAGGTGATGAACATGGGCACGAACACTATTAAACTGGACAGATGATTTTCTGTTTCGAATATGTTGCCTAATTATCCTCTTTTTGTGGAACCGGCCTGGTGTTGCTTGCAACTTGAAGGAAGTGGAAGGAGATAGTGGATGACTGGTGCGCCTAGACAATTCCGGCGGTGACGGCAATGCCTTGGTTATGAGTATGGTACCGTGCAAAGTTTACAGTCTCTTTGCCTCAAGTTTTTTTAGAGATATTTTTTATATATCATGTTCTTGATAATCTTGACTGTTCTTGATAATGTTGATGGGTGGAAATCGGTTGCTTTGATGACAGCAGCTGATGGTGACTGCCCAGATAAAACCCAAGGCAGGAGAGCCACCAAAGCCCTGTATGTCTAACGAGTTTGGTTTAACGGTGAGTATAGTATGAACAAAATGGCAATATTCTTATATATATGTGCTTCAGATTTATTACTAAGATTCTCACATTTGCTATGTGGTTTAGGTGATCGCTCAGGTGTCAAAGATGTCAAAATGGGTGTTGTGCTGCAGTTTCAAATATTATAGCCAAATTAGTGTTGAAATGGAAACTCCCTGCCATTTTTTTCTTGAATCTTGTATATTTCATTTTATTCTTGACTATGGAAACATATATTGTCTTTTGCTTGTGTTGTGCATGGACGAAGTATCACCGTAGCGCTAGCACCGGCACTATCTAGTTATTGAAATCCCCGTTAGGCCTGCTGTTACAATCGGCGAATTTCCATATCGAGAGTCCCAAGCGATTCGGTTAAGTTGTCCCTAATAAAAATGATCTTTTTTTTTCTAGTTTCTAGGAGAGATCTCAACACATACCTACCGAATACACTCTAATTCTGGCTGCAAAGTCCTCACCAAACACATCCTAATTCCTGCTCTAAAATCCTACCATCCTAATTCCGTATACAAAACTCAGGGAGATAATATTGCAGTCTCAGTGTCAGTTGGCATGACCATGAGACGAGGAGTTGGTCAAATTCACACCAACGACAACCGAGTCAGGCCAGCATAAATAACTGCGCATCATGGGTGCCCGCCCGACTGTCCCCACACCCGCAAATTGTTCTGTTTCTTTTTCATCATCACATGCACTGCCGTGCTACGCGCTCACGTGTCACTCAGAGCCGTTACGCGCTGAGAGTACTGATATAGAGGACCGAGCACGGCTAAACATACAGATGGTTTCTGTTGACATGTCTGCAAGGTCGTTACCAAGGTTACCGGGTACCATTAAATCCTTCAGAATAACAGAAATGATTAGGAGTTCCTTTTTATATAATGTTTCAGCTTACTACAAATCTATTATTCCTATGTGTTAGTGGAATTCATGGAATGGTGAAGTAATTGTACATGTTTATTGCTAGTGGCAAATAATCGCAAGTCACACCACAACTAGATTCAGGTTCTTTGCCGAGTGCCTCAGGCACTCGGCAAAGGCCAAATTGCACTCGGTAAAGCCTTTGCCGAGTGCGGCATTCGGCAAAGAACACACGGCAAAAAATTGATCAGCAAAGACCTCTTTGCCGAGTGTCTTTTATTGGGCACTCGGCAAAGAAAAGCGACCGTCACGGCGCCGGCCCCGTTCACGGTGGCTTTGCCGAGTGCCAACCCTGCAGGCACTCGGCAAAGATTTTTTTTTATTTTTTTAATTTTTTTTTTGCCGAGTGCCCCTTGGCCAGCGCTCGGCAAAGTTTGAATTTTTTTTAAAAAAATTCTTTGCCGAGTGCCCTCTTTTCGGCACTCGGCAGAGTTTGAATTTTTTTAAAAAAAAATTCTTTGCTGAGTGCCCTCTGGCCGGCACTCGGCAAACTTTGAATTTTTTTTTTAAAAAAATTCTTTGCCGAGTGCCCTCTGACCGGCACTCGGCAAACTTTGAATTTTTTTAAATTCTTTGCCGAGTGCCATGGTCATGGCACTCGGCAAAGCTGGAAAAATGGTTTTCCGAGCGCCTATTTTTCCAGCTTTGCCGAGTGCTGTGACCATGGCACTCGGCAACGAGGTCCTTTGCTGAGTGTAACACTCGGTAAAGTGACCCAAAACGGCAATTTTTAATTTTTTTTACATTCTATCGTGACAACTAAATTCATACAAACATATATCACATATATGTCTCATCCATCACATATATATATCTCATCCATCCACACATCCATCCGCACATATCACATCCATCATAATATATATCACATATATAATAATAAGTGCTCAAGTCCATTTAAATAAATCCACAAGTCCATCAAAGTCCACAAGTGCATCACAAGTATATCACAAGTCCATCACCAAGTGAACAACAAATGAAAAAAATACAACGTGCACTCATCTCGACCACTGCGACTGTGGTGAAGGTCCATCATTTGGAGGTGCATGAGGTGGATTATTCAAACCACCGTCAGATGGAGACTGCACAAAAGAGAAAAGATTGCATATAAGACAAGATTATTTGAATAGCTAATCTAGGAAGGTAGAGGCCATACAAGCAAAGCACAAGCGAAAGTAAAAAACTTTCATACTCACAGGAGTAGCTGGAGCTGCAGGATGCGGAGGCGGAGGTGGAACCAACAGCCCAGCTGACAGAGAGAAGCCCACACGTTGCCCAAGCCTTTGTAGGAACTCCGTAATGTCCGTCAGCCTCTGCACATGGGCCTGCCGCTCGGCCTCCCGCTCGGCCTCCAGCTAGGCCACCATCCTCTGGTGCTCGGCCTCCAGCTCCTGACGTTGCCTCATTTCTTGTTCCAGTCGGGCCATATTTCACTCCAATGTTTCAGTGATGCAAAGCTAATTAAGGTGTGTAAAGATCAATGTATGACGAGTAAAATAGGAATAACCTCGAGTGCGTCGATCCGGTGCTGTGCAGCGGTCCGCCGTGTGCGAATGGCCAGGCTCTCGCTCGTGCTTCGTGCTTGGATCTGGGAGAGAGAGGGAGTAGAGGCCGTGTCGATGACGCCGTCACTAAGCCAGAACCGTCCATGCTTCTTGCCTTGCCCCGCCCTCATGACGGTCTCTCCATCGAAGTCCTGGGTGCTTAGATCGTGGTCTGACCCATGGAGCGACCTCGCCACCTCAGTGTACTAACTGATGCGGGAGTGGACGCTCGGGTTCGTGTATGCCTCGGGCGGGTCCTTCAGGTTGAAGGAGACGTTGGACGTCGCCTTGCCCTTGTGGGCCATACACCATGCCTGGAAGTCCGAGCAAGCCTGGCCACTATGTGACGCCAACTGCGAGAAAGACAGCACAATGATTAGAAATCAGGCAGAACTGAGCGTCACAATAGATAAATGAATTCACGTACCCATGCTTGTTTGTTTCCGACGAGGCTACGGCTGCCTTGAGGGTGTGCTGGACCTTGCATCTGCAAACGACGGTCCCGGGCATCCCTGTGCATCTTGAGGTACTCCTCCATGAACCACCTCTCCACCATCATCGCCCAGCACTCGGAATACGCTTGGCACCACCAGGGAATCATCTACACGTCATCAAGTATTGGACATATAAGAAGATCAAATTAAACAAACTTAATCTCAAAATGAATCAATATTGACGTTCTTCATTTACCTCAAGGTACTGCTCCCGGGTCAGCTGCATCTCTCTTGCATCTTTCTTGGTTTTCCTCTCTCCAAGATTCGACCCATAGTAGGTTACGATGGCCTGGATGCGCACCTCGTGATGCATGTCGGTGATGAGTTTTTTACAGGCTTTCGTAGTCACTTGCTCCGCCCTAGCCTCAAATTCCTCCTCGCATCTGTAATAAGTCTGCATACAAAAGCAGATGTATCCATTCATTATTTCAAGAAAAGTCCAATGAATGCGACGTATTGAGCAATGTTGTATAAGGGAGACTTACCCAAAACTCTGCCTTCACCCGCGCCGTCTTGTTGGGGTACTCCACATCGGTGGCGACGGCGTAGTGGTCAAACGAGTAGGCCAGCTTCGTCTTCGATGCGTACGTGACAATGCCGGGGAAGTGTTGCCTGCATAGAAGACCCAAGATGCCGTTGACTAGCCGTGCGCAACCACCCGACACAACCACCTAGTTCCTACACAAGTGATTAAGAAAAATTATTAGTTTTTTCATCATATCATATGAAGTAGTGGTGATAACATATAAAGTTACTTACTTTTGCCCTTCGGGGCGAATCATTGGGCGTTGGTGAGGAAGCAAAACCTGTGGGAGGCTCGTGGGACTTCGCAAGTAGACACTCGAAGAGGAGTTGGAGGAAGCGGAACCTGTGCCTGCCGCCTCCAACTTGTCGTCCTTGTGCAGCCCCTCCTCCTCGTCTGTCTACCGAACCAGCTCATCGTCCGACTCGTCCATGGGCGCCACCTCCTCCTCTGGCTCCTCATGCGGCGTGGGAGGAGACGGCCCCCTCCTATGTCTGGCGGTCCTCCTCCTCCTCCTGTCCTATCCCTCCACCGCCCCTCCGCCTCCTCCTACAGCCGACGTGGTCTTTGGTAAATCGAGTTCACGGACCTATGACGGTCGCCCGCCATCTTTGTTCAATCACCTGCAATAAAAAATAAAAACAAGACGTAATTAGAAATAGGTGCAAAAATGAACAAAACATAATTACAAAAAAACATAGTAATACATGTATTAGAAATATTTGCAAAAATGAACAAAACATAATTACAAAAAACATAGTATTACATGTATTAGAAATAATCTTCATGATTGAGATTAGCTGGATCATAGGTCTCGTCATCACTATCAACATTGTCCAACTCATCAACACTATCTGAAGGAGGAATGTTGTCTTCATTGTCATTGCCTAAACGTAATCGCTCAAGCATTTGTATGTCCTTCAGATTTCACACCTCGTCTCTAGCGTCCTCGTCATTATCCCTTTCATTGTCTACTTCTATTCCTATCTCTTCGGTTAAGTCTATGGCAAACCTCCCTTGTAGGCCCTCTTCTTGATAGAACTCTCCATCATATGTGTTTGGGTTGAAGTTGTAATCTTCATCGTTTGGGACAGGTAGTTTACCGTGTGGCGATACCTTGTGCACAATAGACCAACCCTTAAGATGCTCGGCGTCTTTGCACGCGTATGACGTATAATAAACCTAGACGGCCTGTTGAGCCACAATGTAGACATCTTTTCCTGGATAGACAGAATCCTATCGAATCTCGACTAGCCCAAGCTTAGGGGTCCGTCTCGTTACTCTAGGATGAAACCAGTGGCATTTGAATATGACAGGAGTGAGAGGTTTGGAACCATAGAATGATAGTTCATAGATTTCTTCAATTCTTCCATAATAGTCGAGTCCATCAGTGCTGGGCGTAACAACTCCGCTATTTGTGGTTTTTCGATTGGGCCGACTCTGCTCGTAGCTTGTTGTGTGAAAACAATATTCATTCATATCATAACCGGTAAATGACTCGACCCTAACGACACAGCTGTTTGCAACCTATCTCAGCTCATCACTTATAGGTGCATCAGTTTGGGCTTTCTGTTTGAACCAACAAATGAAATCGGGGCTCCCTGGTCCCGCACCCTATGAAAGAAGGGTATCATTTTCTTGTGGGGTAGGTTGCCTTGATCCATGCCAGGATTGATGAAGAAATTCCCTGTACCAACGAGAAACAAGGGGGTTGGACGAAGAAAGGACATACGGTGAAATGAAACAAGTTCGTTCAGAACTTACCGAATGAACAGCTGCACCTCAACAAGGTTGGTCAACACATATAGCATGATACTGCGCCACTCTTCATTTTTCAATTGCTTAGTGGTCGATGCACTTGCGCTTCCGAGTTGCCCTTGGAAAAGGCTGAGGTTCGATTCATTTTCGCCAGCATTGTAACGAGGGGGTGGATTATAAATGCTAGGAAGTTTCTTAGTGTAGTATTTCTCTATGAAGTTCGACACCTCTTCTAGAATGTATGCCTCTGCAATGGAAGCCTCAATTTTGGCTTTATTTCTACATTTTTTGCGAAGAGTCTTCAAACATCTCTTGATTGGATAACACCAACGGTTCTGCACGGCCCCCCATTCGTGCCTCATACAGGAGGTGCACAATCAAATGCTGCATCAGCAAGAAGAAGCCGGGTGGAAAGATCTTCTCCAACTTATAGAGCAACATGGGTGCTACTTTTTTCAAGTCATCAATGACGGTCCGAGAGAGCTCCTTGGCACAAAGCTAGAGGAATAAGTAGCTCAACTCTGCCAGCACTTGCTAGACATGCTCTGGGACATAGCCTCGAACCATTGCTAGAAGAAGCCGCTGAATCCATATGTGGTAGTCATGACTCTTCATCCCGTTGACTCGCAGAGTGCCTAAGTTCACTCCTCTCTTTAGATTCGCTACATACCCATCAAGGAACATTAGCATCTTGATCCATTCAAGTACTTCCCTCCTTTCATCCTTTTTCAAGACGAAATCGGCCTTAGGCCTTCTCCAGGTCTTGCCACGACTAGGAGGCTGCATCTCTTGATTTGGTCTATCGCACAATGTTGCCAGGTCCACTCTAGCCTTAGGGTTGTCCTTAGACTTTTCAGTGTCCATGAGTGTTGCCCAAAGTGCCTCGGCGATATTCTTTTCAATGTGCATTACATCAATATTATGTGGTAGAAGAAGGTCATTGAAATAGGGGAGCCTCATCATGCCCGAGATATGAGTCCACATATGTTGCTCACCATATACCACAAAACCACCTTCTTCATTGGGCACGAGAGCATCTATCTGAGCATGAACCTTGGCACCAGTCATCATCTGCGATGCAGAGTTTGTCACTTTGACACCTTTCGTAAAGTTTTTGATGTCTTGTCTGAATGGATGGTTAAGAGGTAGGAATTGATGATGTCTGTCGAATGACAAATACTTGCCACCCTTCTACAACCAAATGAACCTCACACCTTCCTTGCATATTGGGCATGGGAACTTCCCGTGAACACACCAGGCGCAGAATATCCCATACGCCAGGAAGTCATGTAGGGAGTAGTGGTACCAAACGTGCATTTTGAAGGTTGTCTTTGTAGCTCGATCATATGCCCATACCCCTTCGTCCTAAGCATGGACCAATTCATCAAACATGGGCTCCATGAACACACCCATATTACTCCCTGGGTGTCTAGGAATTATTAACGACAAGAATACGTTATGTCGTTGAAAGGAGACACCAGGGGGAGATTAAGGGGGATAACGAAGATGGGCCAACATGTGTATGGGGTAGCCATCATTCCGTAAGGATTGAACCCATCTGTTGCCAGCGCGACACGTACATTATGAGCCTCATCTGCTTTTGTCACGATGTTTGTCATTAAAGCGGATCCAAGCTTCACCATTGGATGGATGTACCATCTTGTCAGGATTGTACCGTTTGCTATTTTTGTGCCATGTCATCTGTTTTGTGGATTCCTCGGTCATGTATAGCCGTTGGATCCTCGGTAGGAATAGAAGGTATCATAGGATTTTCACGAGGATCGTAAGTTGCCTCTTCTGGCCATCATCAGAGTCTACCTCCAGGTACCTGGAGGATTTACACTTTGGACAAAACTTTGCATGCTTGTGTTCTTTCCTAAATAGGATGCACCCCTTCGGACAAGCATGTATCTGCTCATACGGCACCTTAAGTGTACGAAGGAGTTTCTGTGACTCGTACATGCTCTTTGGTAGAATGTGGCCCTCCGGAAGCAGGGTGCCAATCACGGCCAACATCTTATCAAAGCCAGGTCCACTCAAGTTTAACTCGGACTTCAACCCCATTAAGCGTCCAATGGCATCCAGTTGAGACACCGTTGACTGATTGTGAAGGGGTTTTTGTTCCGAGTCCATCATGTCGTAGAACGCCTATACGGCTACCTCCATCTCCTCCTTCTCACGTCCCTCATCGAACTATCCTTGGTGAAAGTCATCTGACATGTCTGCTACCCTGGCATCAGCATCAAAAGCCTCCACCCGTGGTCTCACCACCTCCTCTCTCATACGATGGGCTTCACCATGGTGGACCCACCGGGTATAGTCCGGCATAAATCCATTCTTCACAAGATGTTTACCCATTTCCACCTTGTTTATCCTTCTCCTATTTCTACATTTGCTGCAGGGACACAAAACTAGGCAACGTCCTTTAGCAGCCTTGCCAAATGCACTGTTCAAGAAAGCATCGGTCTTCTTCATCCATTCTGTGGTGTAATCACTCTGACTTCTCTAGCCCGTGTACATCCACTGACGGTTATCCATCCTCTAACATATGTATCAGCAAGTAATATAACCATCAATTGCATCTACATGGTGTTCCTACTGTCTAATAGGTGAGGATAGGTCCTAATCCCACCCGCAGATACGTAGATGAGGTTAGTTTCCATGCTCTACTCCTATCCGAGACAGAATTTCGGTAGCACCTCCCTACTGTTCTACAGATACACGTCCTGCCAAAGAAGAGTGTGTATCCGGAGAACAACAGTGAGGTGATGCCAAAACTCTATCTCGGACCAGAGCAGACCATGGAAACTAACCCATCTACGCATCCGTGGCCTGTCCAAAAAACATGGACAATCCAAAATAGATACGGTCATAGATATGCAAAGATCTGCATACCTCCAACCACATCTCTTTCGAACGGGAGACGCCTAACTGGGTTACATGATCTATGACCATGATACGGAAAGAGGGGTTATACCTAGGGTGCGGCAGAGTCAGGCTAGCGGGGCCATGGTGGGTCGGTGCAGTGGCAAGGCGACGCGGTGCAGGCAGACCGGCACGGCGACGGGAACTCTGACTCGGCTCCGACGGGCTCTTCTCTACAAAAATAGAATAAAATACTGTCATTTAAAAAAAATCGGCAGAACCTCCCCTGCACGGTGAGGTTTCCAAAACCTGCAAAAAACAACGGCATGATGGCCGACAAGCACATATGTCTCAAGAGAAGCCATGTAGTTTGGATATCAATCCATGCAGAAGAATATATCCAAGTTGTACCACTACTTCTACTACTACTTCCACTATTGCTACTACTACTACCACTAGTTCTACTACTACTACTACCACTATTGCTACTACTACTACCACTATTGCTACTACTACTACTACCACTACTTCTACTACTACTACCACTAATTCTACTACTACCACTAGTTGTACTACTACTACCACTACTTCTAATACTACTACTACCACTAGCACTACTAATACAACTAATACTACTACAACTATCACTACCACGACAACAACAAGAGAGAAGGCATACCTGATGGGCGCCGGGGGTAGGGGCGGGCGGCGTTGGGGTCGCTGGAGTCGGGCACGGGTGGCGTCGAGGCGGGCGGTCCACGGGGCGCGGTCGGGGGCAGGGCACGGTCGGGGGCAGGGCCGGCATGGCTGGGGGCAGGGCACAGCCGCGCGCAGGGCCGGTCGGGGGCAGGGCGCCAAACCTTCTCAAATTTTTATCATAGCGTCCACATACGATATCACGACATCTCAACAAGTTTCATGATTTTCGGACTTCGTTTGCTTTTTATAGAATTTAAAAACACTTCGCACGCAAGTTCGTAGTCATGTTTCGTGAACAAGATGTCCGAAATTTTGGGTCCGTTCCTGGATATGGCCTCACACTACACTCAGTAACATGACTATCATTTTTTGAATCATTAAATTCTATTATTCGTACCACGTGCATTTCAAATTTATATTTTTTTAAAAAAAATCAAGTAAACGAAATAAAGTAACTAAATATATCAAAAAGCCACAAAAAATCCTCAAATTCTAACTAGGAGTTCCTGGTACTTTAAAAGGGCTGCACAAAAAATTTGGAGGCCAAAAACAAAAAAACCTTTACCGAGTGCCGGGGCATGGCACTCAGCAAAAGGGGTCTTTGCCGAGTGCCAAGAATAAGGCACTTGGCAAAGAGGGTTTTGGATATTTTTTAAAAAAATATCCTCTTTGCCGAGTGCCTTCACAGGGGGCACTCGCCAATGACATTTCGAAAAAAAATCTTTGCCGAGCGCCGTGTCAGGGGCACTCGGCAAAGTATTTTCCAAAAAAAATCTTTGCCGAGTGGCAGATCTGGGACACTCTGCAAAGAATTTTTTTTAAAAAAACCTTCTTTGCCGAGTGCCTAACAGCAGGCACTTGACAAGGAAGGACGTGGCCGAACACCGTTACGCGGGGCAGCCTATGCCGAGTGCCGCGCTTTTGCCTAGAGCCTGGCACTGGGAAAGAAGTCCTTTACCGAGAGCCTTTTTTGCCGAGTGTCCGGCACTCGACAAAGAATTCTTTGCCGAGTGCGGCACTCGGCAAAGAAGGTCTTTGCCGAGTGCCAGATTTTTGACACTCGGCAAAACAGTTTGCACTTGGCAAAGATCCCATTTCTAGTAGTGCACCAACAAAATCCACTATCGAAAATGGGGTGTTTGCCGAGTGCTAAAATATTTACCGAGGGCATTCTATCGGGCACTCGGTAAAGAGGCTATTTGCCTAGTGCTGTCACAAAAACACTCGGCAAAAGAGGCAAAAAACACTCGGCAAAGTTTGGCACTCGGCAAACGAGAAAGAAAACACTCGGCAAAAGATAGGCACTCGGAAAAGATAATTTTGCTAAGTGTGGTGATCTGACACTCGACAAACTTAGCTTTGTCGAGTGTCCTAGATTCGATAGTCGGCAAACTCGGCATCTTATAAACTCGCGCGGCCGCTGCCCCCTCCCTCCCACTCTCCCTCGAGCCGCCCCTCCCTCTCTACCCCGGTGCTGCCCCTCCCTCTCTCCCCTCCCTCCCTGAGCACGGCGAGGAGGAGCCTGGATCTGGCGGCGCGGGCATGGCCGAGGCGATACAGGCGGCGCAGGTGCGGTGGCGCTCCTCCTCCGGCCTCAGCTCCCTGCGGTGGCGTTACTCCTCGACGTCTGCATCAACTCCAGCGGAGGGGGGAACATATCCGGCGTCATGGCGATGGGCAAGGCCGGATCCGGCGTCACGGCGGCGGGTGAGGCCGGATCCGGCATCGAGCGACCGGATCCAGCGGCAGGCAGTCGGATCCCGGCGGTCCGGCGAGGATGCTGTCACCGGCGAGCAGCTGCGGCGGGCGTGGTGGTGGCAGCGGGCGTGGTGGCAGCGGGCGTGGTGGTGGCGGCGGCATGGTGGTGGCGGCGGCATGGAGCTGGCGGCGGCATGGTGCTGGCAGCGTGGTGGCGGCGGCAGCGGGGTTTTTTTATATTTTTTGAAATATTTTTTGCCGAGTGTCGGGTTTAGCACTCGGCAACGTCTTTGCCGAGTACTCGACAAAAACACTCGGCAAAGACAGCTTTGTCGAGTCTGTGTTTGTCGAGTGCAACACTCGGCAAAGGCTTTGCCGAATGTTTTTTTGCCTTTGCCGTGTGCCGTGAGCACACAGCAAACCTGTGCATTCCGGTAGTGATCACAATAAAAGCACGTGTAGCTATGCACAATATATATAGAGAAAATTTCCTATTTGACACCTGAAATAATGCTGCTTTCTTATTTAACACCGAAACTGAAATTCTTTCCTATCTGTCCTTCACTCGAGTTTTTCTTTCCCATTTGACATTTCCGTCAGTTTAGATTGCTAACGGTGTTAAGTCCTAGGAGAAAAGTCCGTTTTACCCCTGGAGTTTTTTTACCAGTCATGACATTTCATGGTTGACATTGCTATCTTCTTTTTGAATGTTTTTATCTCGAACTGCTATATTTTTCTTTTTGCTTTTGTAAAATAAATAAAGGAATGAACATAATTTTATATAATTACTTATAATTATATCAGTTCAATATCAATCCGTTTAATCTTAGCCGTAGATCACGAGATGGATGGCTCAGTTTTGCTGCTGGTGTGAGACACGTATACGTGTATTCATAATATATAATGAATTTATGAGATTATTTTTCTAAAGGAAAACAGCAGTATAACGCGTATGACGTCATGATGACATCAAGCAAAGAAACACTGGGGCAAAACAGAGCACAGCTTGCGGCCGGCGTTCAGGGTTCGCAGGCACGCGGCCATGGCGGCCTCTCCCATGGCGGCGCGGCCGGGGCCAGAGCTCATAGGCGCAACGACGGGATGGGCGCGGCCTCACCGGAGCTAGCAGGCGCGGCGGCCTGCTGTGAGTTGGTGTTGTGTCCTCGGCGCGCCGGCCCTGCTCGCGCACGCCTTGGTCGCGCTGGCCGCCCCCATGTCCACGATGGCCTGCCTCGAGGCCACGGCGCCCGCCCGCGTGTCCGCGACGGCCAGCCCTGAGGACGAATAGCCATGACTCCCAGAGACTACCGAGTTGATTTGCTTCCCTCAAAGGGCATAACGGTCTTTTCCCATTGCCTCACTTGGACAACTAACTTTAGTTGCTAACAGAACTGACGGAAATGTCAAATAGGAAAAAAAACTTAAGTGGAGGACATATATGAAAGAATTTTAATTTCGGTGTCAAATAGAAAAGCATCATTATTTCTGGTGTCAAATAGGAAATTTTCTCATATATATACTCCCTCCATTCCAAATTATAAGATATTCCAACTTTTTGGAGAGTCAAAGTATTTTAAGTTTGACAAAAAAATATAGAGTGATTAATTACAAAGCATTAAATATGTATACTATAAAAATATAATTAATGAAAAATCTAATTATACTTAATGGTATCATAAATACTATTACTTTGTTATATAATTTTGGTCAAACTTAATATACTTTAGCTCTAAAAAAGTTAAAATGACTTATAATTTACGATAGAGGGAGTACTATTGTAAACTTTGCTCAGATTTAAGACATGTTTGGCTGCTACCCACAACGACGCTATAGCTTGTGGCCTAAGCTTTGGCGCCTGTTTAGTTCGCTGCAGATCTTAAGGCACGCCATGACGTGTTTGCCTGTTTGGTATGCGCCAACATAAATCATGCTGCGGCCGTGGCTACACCAAGACGAACAAATTGTCTGCCAAACATTTGGCAGCCGATAGTGTGAAAAATAAACTAGCTTGGCCATGCCTGCTGCACGTTTCAAGATTGATACCGTACATCCAAGCTTAGGGAGGATAGCTGTGGCACGTCGTGACGAGCTGTGGTAGCGACCTAACATGCTCTTAGCTCATTTTTTCATGCCACCCACACTAGTAGAGAATAGACCTTTGATCCTCGGTTAAAATGGGCTCTAGTCCTGGCATTTTTTGCGCCCAGAAGTAGAGATACCTTTAGTCCTGGTTGGTGGCTCCAACCGGGACTAAATGTCTCTGCCACCTCTGTCTGGTGCAGGAGCCGTTTGGAGGGACCTTTAGTCCCGGTTGCAGCCACCAACCGGGAATAAAGGTCCCCTTTATATATCGGCCGTCTCCTTCTTCCTCCCCGAGCCCGAGCTCAGCACATTTTGAAGCTCACTGCACTAGTGTTCTTGCTTCCTCCCTCCATTGTTTCTCCATCCATTTTTCGATTCCTCCGTCGATTTCTTCGATTCCTCCATCGATTCTTCAGTTGTAAAGGTTACCAATCTCATACTCTCATTTTTCACCATTGTCTTATCTCATTTTATTCACTATATATATATGGTTCTTTATTGTGGTTTTTTTTTCCATTTGTAAGCAATTTGAGCTCAAAATCACTTCATGCTTGCATATTTATATGAAGAAAGGTTAAAGTAGCTATTAAAAACTAGTATTCACCGTTCATTTGTAGCATGCATAGCACACTTCATTGTTTAGAGATATAGATAATTTTAGAGTTTTTTAATTTTATTTGTTTATAAAATGAGAAATTTATAGTGTATTAAAAAATGAGTATAGGGACTAGTGCCTCCGACTGGTATGACAGATGCAATGCAAGGCCGTGCAATAGGAAGAAAATCGGTTCTCTTTTGACGATACGCCCGAACAGCCGGGCCTGACAGATTTTGTGGTTGAACGGGTCCGTCGGCCGTCGCCGTGCGACTGTACGACAAAGAACGACATCGATCGACCATAGTATTTTATTATCCGAAGTCCGGTTCAGGGTGCAATGCAACGCAATGACAATTGACAATGCGTTGCTAGGTCAAAATATGGTCATTTCTATGGACTCCACGACTAAACATTTTATTTTAACTTTTTATGAAATAAAAAACTTAGAAAATAGTTAGAAAATTATAGAAAATCCGTACTAGTTGAACTTGCGGACCGTGTTCAGCTCAGCGAGCATGTTCTCTGCCAAGCGGTAACGGACATCAAGGAGGAGCTTTGATTCTACGAGGGAGAGCGGCAACGGTCGTGGAAGACCGTGTTCCCTTCCTCGTAGAATCGGAGCTCTTCCTTGACCAAGTACGGTGCCGTCCGGTGGAGAAATGCTCGCCGAGATGATCACGTAAGCAAGGTCAAATAGTATGAATGGTTATTTATTAAAACATATTTTTGAGCTATAAATCCTGTTGGCCGTCTTCTTCCTCCCCGAGCCCGCCCGAGAGCTTAAGTTCAAATTTAAACAGTGTTCTTGCTCTTTCTCCATCCATTCTTCGATTCCTCCACCGATTTCTTCGATTCCTCCGTCGATTCTTCGGTTCTAAAGGTTACCAACTTCATACTCTCATGTTTCATCATTGTCTTATCCCATTTTGTTCACTATATATATATGGTTCTTTATTGTGGTTTTTTTCATTTGTAAGCAATTTGAGCTCAAAATCACTTCAAGCTTGCATATTTACATGAAGGAAGGTTAAAGTAGCTAGTTGAACTAGCGAACCATGTTCATTTCGGCGAGCATGTTCTCTACCGAGCGGTAACGGACGTCAAGGAGGAGCTTTGATTTTACGAGGGAGAGCGGCAACAGTCGTGGAAGACCGTGTTCCCTTCCTCGTAGAATCGGAGCTCTTCCGTGGCCAAGTACAGTGCCGTCCGGTGGAGAAATGCTCGCCGAGATGATCACGTAAGCAAGGTCAACTAGTACGGATGGTTATTTATTCACACGTCCCGATATCGTCGCAGTAGTCTGTCAATCACCGTACCCAAACGTAGTATATATATAAATATAAACGATAATCGATTGTTATGTGTGTATACTCCCATTCTTCTGTTAATTTGTGGAAATATCATGTGAATTACTTACCTGCCGCAGTAAAAGACGAGAACACAATGACCATTAAAAATATCATTGTTTAGAGATATAGATAATTTTATAGTTTCTTAATTTTATTTGTTTATAAAATGAGAAATTTATAGTGTATTAAAAAATAAGTATATAGATTAGATGGCAACTGCTTCTGGGTCCTCAGCCTCTCATGGGTTTCCAAAGCGACTTAGGCCGAGCCTCCCTCTCATTCCATGCGGCAAGTGTCATGATGAGACGAAGATTGTGATGGAGTACCGAGTGAAGAAGGAGGATCCCAACAAGGATCGTATCTTCTACAAGTGTCCGGGTCGCAATGTGAGTTATTTTATCATATTTAATGATTATGGTTAGTTTATACCTATTTTTATGATGGTTGTGGTTAAAGTTCTAATTTTTTGTTTTAATTTTAGTGGAATGGCAGTGAACGATGTTCAGGCTTCTACTGGGAGGAAGAGTATGTTGAACTCGTGCAAAAATATCTTACACAACAGGCAGATACGGCGGCTAATGTGGCAGTGATCTAGCCGAAGAAGCCCAAAGATGTTGCACAATCGGGGAATCTATCTATTTTAGTTGAGAGTGGTCGCGAAATCCTTGTGCTCCTAAAATGTATTTTAGCTTTAGTTCTTTTAGTGGTAGTTGGGATTGTCTACATTGTAGCGATGCTTTCATAAATTTGTACCTTTTGTGGTGGCACACGTGTTGTATAAATAATTAATTATGATCTAGGTTTTAATATGATATTTATGTCATGTAATGCAGATGAGCCGGCATTGGATGTACAATGCTAATTGCCGCTCCTAAGAGTTCATTGACGGCGTGCATTCTTTGTTACGTGCGGCTGAGGCAAACAAACGCGATGGTTTCATGTGCTGCCCATGTGCCATATGTAAGAATACAGTGGAATATCCTTGCTCAAGGACTCTTCATTCATACTTGTTCAAGTCAGGTTTCATGCCAAACTATATTTGTTGGACGAAGCACGGAGAAACCGGCGTTGTAATGGAAGAAGGTGAAGAAGAACAATGGGACGACAATGATATTATTCTCGATGGTGCGTGCTTCAATGATACTGTAATGGGAGAAGCTGAAGAAGAGGTAGCCACAGAAGATGAGCCTGCTGATGATCTTTGTCAGGTCATTCGTGACGCACAAAGAGAATGTGAAAGTGAAAAGGAGAAGATCAAGTTCGAGCGGATGCTAGAAGATCACAAGAAATTGTTGTACCCAACTTGTGATGCAGGGCAGAAAAAGTTGGGAACCACACTAGAATTGCTACAATGGAAGGCAAAGAATGATGTATCTGACAAGGGATTTGGAGAGTTACTAAAAATCCAAAAGAAGATGCTTCCGAAGGACAATGAATTGCCCGCCAATACCTACGAAGCAAAACAAGTTGTCTGTCCTATGGGGCTAGAAATTGAGAAGATACATGAATGTCCTAATGACTGCATCCTGTACCGTGGCAAAGAGTACGAGAAATTGGATACATGCTCGGTATGCCATGCATCGCGGTATAAGATCAGGCGAGATGACCCTGGTGATGTTGAGGGCGAACGTCCGTGGAAGAAAATCCCTACCAAGGTTATGTGGTATGCTCCTATAATACCACGCTTGAAACGTCTGTTCATAAACAAAGAACATGCAAAATTGTTGCGATGGCACAAAGAAGACCATAAGGTAGATAATATGTTGAGACACCCTGCTGATGGGTCCCAGTGGAGAGCAATCGACAGAGAATTCCTGGAGTTTGCAAATGACGCAAGAAACTTAAGGTTTGCTTTAAGTACGGATGGTATCAATCCTTTTGGAGAGCAGAACAGTAGTCATAGCACTTGGCCTGTTACTCTAAGTATCTACAACCTTCCTCCTTGGTTATGCATGAAGTGAAAGTTTATTATGATGCCTGTGCTCATCCAAGGCCGAAGCAACCTGGCAATGACATCGATGTGTACCTAAGACCACTTATTGATGAACTTCTCATTTTGTGGAATAAAGAAGATGTATGTGTGTGGGATGAGTACAAACAGGAACACTTTGATCTACGAGCATTGTTGTTCGTAACAATCAATGATTGGCCTGCTCTAAGTAATCTTTCAGGACAGTCAAACAAGGGATATAATGCATGCACACACTGCTTCGGTGATATTAGAGGTGTATTCTTGAAAAAATGTCGAAAGGTCGTGTACCTTGGCCATCGTTGATTTCTTCCTACAAATCACCCCGTAAGAAAGAAAGGCAAGCATTTTAAAGGGAAGGCAGACCACCTGACCAAGCCTTGCAACCGAATCGGTGAGGATGTACTCGATATGGTCAATGATGTGAAAGTCGTCTTTGGAAAAGGACATGGCAGCCAACCTGTTCCGAACGACGCTAACGGTCACGCACCCATGTGGAAGAAGAAGTCCATATTTTGGGACCTACCCTATTGGCAAGTCCTAGAGGTCCGCAGCTCGATCGACGTGATGCACCTGACGAAGAATCTTTGTGTGAACCTGCTAGGCTTCATGGGTGTGTATGGAAAGCCTAAGGACACATTTGAAGCACGACAGGACCTGTGTTGTTTGAGAGAAAGAGACAACCCGCATCCAGAGAAGATAGATGATGGACGCCATTACTTACGTCCTGCCAGCTACACTCTAAGCAAAGAGGAGAAGGAAATCATGTTTGAATGCTTAAACAACATCAAGGTACCATCTGGATTCTCCTCGAATATAAAGGGTATTATAAATGTGCCAGAGAAGAAATTCTGTAACTTAAAGTCCCAAGACTGTCACGTTCTCATGATGCAATTACTTCCAGTTGCATTAAGAGGAATTCTACCTCCAAATGCATGTCTAGCCACCGTGAAGCTATGTGCATTCCTCAATGCAATTTCTCAGAAGGCAATTGATCCAGCTGATCTAGCTAAACTACAGAATGATGTGGTTCAATGTCTCGTCAGCTTTGAGTTGGTGTTCCCTCCTTCCTTCTTTGATATCATGACACACCTCCTAGTTCACCTAGTCAAGGAGATTTTCATTCTCGGTCCTGTATTCCTACACAACATGTTCCCCTTAGAGAGATTCATGGGAGTCCTGAAGAAATATGTTCACAACCGTGCTCGCCCAGAAGGAAGCATCGCTAAGGGCTATGGAACAGAAGAGGTCATTGAGTTCTGTGTTGACTTTATTCTCGATCTTGACTCGATTGGTGTTCCTGAATGGAGACATGAGGGGAGACTAAGTGGAAAGGGGACACTAGGGAGGAAAACATATATTGGTACGGAGGATGATTATTTCAATAAAGCGCACTACACAGTTCTACAGAACTCCTCTTTGGTAGATCCGTATATTGAGACACACAAGGATCTCTTATGATCCGAGTTTCTAGGGAAGACTGAAGCTTGGATTACGCGTAAGCACATGGAAACTTTTGGCGGTTGGTTGCGAAAAAAATGTCAAGGTGATGAGAGCATCCATGAGCAACTGTATTTATTAGCTATGCAACCATCATGGCATATCGTAACATACAAAGAGTACGAGATAAATGGGAACATATTCTACACAGTAGCCCAAGATAAAAGGAGTACCAACCAAAACAGTGGTGTCCGCATAGATGCCACAGACCCGAATGGGAATAAGCAGACATATTATGTCCGCATAGATGAAATATGGGAACTAAAATATGCACCTACTTTGAAGATCCCATTGTTCAAGTGCCAATGGGTCAAGTTGACTATCGACGAAATATGGTCGGCAGTCCACCGAGGGGGGTGCCCGTGGTGGTAGATTATCGGTAGGATGCGTGTGATCTGGAACCAGATGGTGACACAAGGCGCAGAGACAGCGATTTAGACAGGTTCGGGCCGTCTGGTCGACGTAATACCCTACGTCCTGTGTCTTTGGTGTATTGTATTGAGATGTATACTGTATGATCTGTCCCTGAGGGGGACCCCTGCCTCTCCTTATATACTCTGGAGGAGGAGGGTTACAAGTAAAGTATCCTATTTGGTACTATTACAATATCTAGTACAACTTGTAATCTTGCCGTGTATGCCTTGATCTCACGGGCCGGGCCACCTCGGATGGTGCGGCCCATGTACCATCTTGTGGTACCCGGGGGTATATCCCCCACAGCTAGTCCCCGAGCACCATGTATTCTGATGCGACACGCCATTTTAACCTTCTCCAAATAGTGAGGCTTGAGTTCTTGACATCTCCGACCACCATTGTCGCCGGAGAAGTAGGTTGTCCGAAGAATGTATGGTGCTCTTAAGAAGAAAGAAAAAGATTTCCGTCCCAGGAAGTGTGCCCACTTGTATTTCTGAAAAGAAATGTAAGTGCGTCTTGAAGCGTAGCATCTTTGATCATCAGAGGCGTAGTGGTCGAAAAATAAGCACATTCACCGCAAGGTGAAGTGTGCCCACTTAGTCCCCGAGCCTGGTAGTAGGTGACTTAGGCACGTGGTGCCAAGGTCTAAAAAGAATTCCCAGTTAAATTGAGAACCCAATCGTCGTACAGGCGATACGAGATGCACCGACAGGTGCATCGTACCGATGTAGTCCCCGAGCTTGCTGGAAGGCGAGGTATGAGCCTTGTAGCAAGGTCTAAGTGAGAAAAAATATCCCAACCATATGCGAGTTGCCAGTCACATGTAGTTGAGACGTAGAGTCCCCGAGCCATGGTCGGAGAGTGGTCGAGGCAGTCCCCGAGCACAGGTTGAGGAGCGAGCGACGAAGTCCCCGAGCCGTGGTCGGAGAGTGGTCGAGGCAGTCCCCGAGCATAGGTCGAGGAGCGAGCGATGAAGTCCCCGAGCCGTGGTCGGAGAGTGACCGAGGCAGTTCCCGAGAACAGGTCGAGGAGCGAGCGACGAAGTCCCCGAGCCGTGGTTGGAGAGTGATCGAGGCAGTCCCCGAGCACAGGTCGAGGAGCGAGCGACGAAGTCCCCGAGCCGTTGTCGGAGAGTGATCGAGGCAGTCCCCGAGCACAGGTCGAGGAGCGAGCGACGAAGTCCCCGAGCCGTGGTCGGAGAGTGATTGAGGCAGTCCTCGAGCACTGGTCGAGGAACGAGCGACGAAGTCCCCGAGCCGTGGTCGGAGAGTGATCGAGGCAGTCCCTGAGAACAGGTCGAGGAGCGAGCGACGAAGTCCCCGAGCATAGCTCGAAATTCCTGCAATATAAATATGTAGAATGGTAGTACATGATGTACAAAATAATAAATTATGGAGAAAAAAATCAGCGGTGAAGAAATAGCGTATGACGCTCAGCAGTCATTTGCAAATGAGCATGATGTGATAAAGCAGTTGGTGCTTTGTAAACATCAGTGTTAATATGAAGTTTGTGTTTATACTTAATATAAACTGCCCAACCAGTTAGTATGTAGCTGAGTCTCCAGCCCTAGCTAGCCCGTTAACCATAACGCGGGGCGCGGAGCCCATGCACGTGTAGGAAGAACAAAGCGTCGCTAAGGAGCCGCTGCCGACCACCCATAACGCAGAGGGCGGACGCTCGTGCACGTGTAGGGAGGAGCCGGAGACAGGGCCGTCTCTGGAGGGCATCGAGCGTCAACATGACTGGTCAAGGATTTGCATTAAGTATAGCTGTATGTTATATTTAAGATGGTATACATGGACAAACATTATTTGAAGAATAATCATGACCAGGACGTTGTGGAGAAACATCGTAATAAAAATTATATTAAATATAAATATTAGAAGTGTACTTATCTTTGGATAGAAATCTGATCGATGGCGATAAAGTTGTCCGGTCCTCGAGCTTTCCGACCTGTCGTTATGGCGGCGGTTGCGGTTGTCACGGCGATGTTCGAGGCGAGATGCAGTCCGAAACCTCCTTTGTTTGGCGTACGTGTATGCGCGGAGTTGGCCCTTGCATGCTCGTGGAGACGATGCGTACGTGCATGCGCGCATGCAAGTGCCTTAGCAATCTGTAGTTGGCTTCACAGTAAGGTGTCGAAGTGCACATGCATCCGTGATGTATACATGCATATACATGATACGTTGATTGCTTTTTTTTTTCTGGTCACGACTTGCTTTATTCCAGGTTGTATGATCCTGTAGATCGGATCTAGGCCTTACAATAAGGTGTCGAATGCCCTTGTTACAATGATGCCTTGCCGCTTCTGCTCCGCACGTCACATGCTGTCGATCCACGAGGCTGTCGCTAAACTCCGTGAATCGTCGGTGGTGGCTTACTGCGACACACGGATGCGTGGGAGCGCTGGAATCACGTATGTGTAATCTCCATCGGCTTGCATGCCCCCTTGCTAGCTTGTTGTCATAGCACACGTACACGATCGTACATGGTGCCGATGTCGCCATCCTTTGTAGATTGATTTTCTCTTGCTCCAAAATGAACTCGAAGAAGGAAACCGACTCCACTTCGAGGCAGCAGCAACGATCGAGCGGCAGCGTCCGCAACTCCGCGATAATTATTCCGTCTAGATGCGTGAGTCAGACCATGCCGAACTGATCGATTCCCACGTGTGCAATCGGGCGATGAATTCATCGACCACCAGTCAAGCTTCGACTTGTAGATGGATCTGATGACGGCTGCCGCGCACGATGTTGAATGCCGCCGCCGATTCGTGGTAGATGTTGTTGAAGAAGGCCGTCGCAGCAAGATGAGTTGCCACAGACGACGTTGGTTTTGAGGTACGCCATCTAGTTCGCTATGGATCAGCACGCACACCCCCTACCTGGCGCGCCACTGTCGACGAAATATGGTCGGCAGTCCACCGAGGGGGGTGCCCGTGGTGGTAGATTATCGGTAGGATGCGTGTGATCTGGAACCAGATGGTGACACAAGGCGCAGAGACAGCGATTTAGACAGGTTCGGGCCGTCTGGTCGACGTAATACCCTACGTCCTGTGTCTTTGGTGTATTGTATTGAGATGTATACTGTATGATCTGTCCCTGAGGGGGACCCCTGCCTCTCCTTATATACTCTGGAGGAGGAGGGTTACAAGTAAAGTATCCTATTTGGTACTATTACAATATCTAGTACAACTTGTAATCTTGCCGTGTACGCCTTGATCTCACGGGCCGGGCCACCTCGGATGGTGCGGCCCATGTACCATCTTGTGGTACCCGGGGGTATATCCCCCACAGTGACCGGAGGCGGGGTAACAGTAGACAACGAGTATGGAATGACAACAGTAGACCTTAGTAATATTGGGTACAAAGACGAACCATTCGTCCTTACCAAGGATGTGAATCAGGTGTTCTATATCAATGATATATCTACCAAACCAAAAAGAGGGAAAAACGATAATGACTCAACCAAAGAGCAAAAGCGTCACATAGTTCTTTTAGGAAAAAGAGTCATTGTGGGAATTGAGGATAAGTCGGACATGTCAGAAGATTATGAAAAGTATGACCGAATTCCGTCCTTTAAAGTGAACAAAGACCCTAGCATCTTGGTAAATGATGAGGACACTCCATGGTTACGACGTGATCATAACCAAAGGACATCCATAAAGAAGAAGTTCACTGCTGTGCCCACTTGATGATATAGTGATTTATTGTAGTGTGTGTTTGAGATATTATGTAATAATTGTGAATTCAGATGTTTATTATGTCATGTTTCAAATTAAATCAATGTTTGATTTGGTGGGATTTCTCTCTCGAAAAGTTAAATTAGGATATTGAGTGATGAAAAATTAAAATATTAACGTTAAAATGATGTGAAAACAAATTTCCTGTCCAAAACCAATAGTTTTAATAATTTTAATTAAACACTACATTTTTGCATTAACGAAATAATAAATATTAGTTACATTATGTTTTCTAATTAT
The DNA here is from genome assembly GCF_019320115.1 of Miscanthus floridulus. Classification (NCBI taxonomy): domain Eukaryota; kingdom Viridiplantae; phylum Streptophyta; class Magnoliopsida; order Poales; family Poaceae; genus Miscanthus; species Miscanthus floridulus. Next base: position 35,674 of record NW_027096850.1, on the reverse strand, counting down.
AACAACAAATAAAAAAGTTAGGTTATAGATTTTTTCTATGTGCAATAAAGAAAAAGAAAATCCATATGTTTAACAAAATAATTTTATGCCTTTTATTTAATTTACTATGTATTTAACAAGAAATCTATATTTCTATTAAAAAAATTTGCTCAAAACAGGCAGGAAACGAAACTGCAGCCCACCTTTACTCCCGGGTGGGAAGCCCACCCGGGAGTAAAGGTGGGCTATAGTTTCGTGGCCTGCCAAAAAAACCCTTTACTCCCGGTTGGTAATACGCACCGGGAGTAAAGGACCTTTACTCCCGGCTGGTGGCTGGCACCGGGAGTAAATCTCCCTGGTATATAACCGTCAGTGCCTGGCGTAGATCGATCCCCTCCTCTTCTTCCTCATCGAACACCGCCACCCTTTTCTCTCTTCTTCCTCGTGCCGCCGCCGCCGATTCGTCTTCCCCTACGCATCAGCCCGCCCCCGTGACACCACAGCCCGCGCCTCGCCTCGTGCGGCCCTCCACCGCCGACGACCTCGCGCCGACGACCTCGTGCGGCCCTCCACCACGTGAGCCCGTGCGGCCCTCCACCATGCCCGCCCGAGGTGAGTTCTCTCAGCGTTCGTCGTGCATGGTGAAACGACGTCAGTGAGGGCCCGTGCATGGTTGGGGTCTTTTGCTGCTTGTCGTCCATAGCGGAGGAGCCATCAGCTGCTGCTGTCGTCTTGGCTCCTTCTCCACATGGGGCAACGGCATCAGGGAGGAGACAGCGGCTCGGAGCACCGGCTGGCCGGAATGGGAGCTAGACGCTATCTGAAACTTAGTTATCTGAAACTTGCTATCTGAAACTTAGTTATCTGAAACTTAGCTAGCTGAAACTTGCAACATCACGACATCACGCACCGACACCACCCCGGCCCACCTCACGTCGTCGTCATCAGCACACCGGCCCGCCTCATGTCGTCGTCGTTAGCACACCGGCCACCGCGTCGACACATATATATACGTCATTTGTATTCATATGCATGTATATGTTGATGCAAAAGTGGATATGCAAACACAAAGGGCTAATACCCGAATCGATATCCAAAGCGTGCTAGTCGATTTGACCTGTTAATCGACAAGGATGAAGATACGAGCACTTTGGTCCTGACAACATCGATACGCCCAGAAGTCATGGCCAAGAGGTACTCACGCGGAACTCGAGAATCGTCAAAGGTCGCACTGAAGCGATGCAACTCGCTGAATCAATGAGAACTCATAAAAAGGAAAAATATGCAAATTGACGAAGTCGCCGAAAAGTAAGTAGATGAAAATAGGAGTAAAAATTGGTTTTGATATTGATTCATTATTCATTACATTGCCCCTCAATCTATATTTATACCCTAATCTAAAGAGACATAACCAAATACGACTAGGACACCAAGTCCATATTTAAGGAAACACGTGACTCTTACATGAGTCATACTCTAAATATAGAAAAGGAAATCAACTCCTATCTATTTCCCTATTCGCCTCAATTACGATGGAATTCTCACCGACCTCCTTTCCATCGGCATACTTCCTGTTTTATCGGCAGTAGTTTTCAAGCCTTCCTTCATCGGCATCGACAATAACATCTCCAACCTTATCGGCAACGCCCGAGTCTAAATCAACCTTTCCATCGATCACCACCATTCATCGGCAACCATCTTTACAAGCTGATTTTCATCGGCCGTCAACGTATACAGTAACTTTCCTCCTGCCAATTAGCCCACTCTGATCATTTTGACACGTGCAAAAAATGGTGTCAACACATGCCCCCCAATTTCAGAGTATAAAACCATTAATGCTCCGAAATTTACTCCAGATAACGTTTGCCTTCGCCCAATTACCGTAACTCATCCTCCAAGCCAAAACTTGATCTGTTATCAAATCTAATCAAATCTAGTCCTGATTCACGCACCTCAGTAAATATCGCATAATTTCCAACCACTCTTGCCCTGATTATGGTTAAGATACCGAAACAATAATCCATCGGCAAGATCCTAACATAATAATGCCGCCATTTTCAGAATTAAAATATCCTATACCGAGATCTCTTCCAAGTCATGATTACTTGCCATCAAATCATCTGTACAATCCCTTGATTATCGTGCGAACAGTTACCATATCCATCTGAACCACCTCGACCCACATGCACGCGACATAGAGATAAGTCCAAAATACCCCTACTCCGAGCGGCTTATAAATAGATTTCTCCGGAACGCTCGTCCTCTACCCTCAGATTCCAATCTTTGGCATTCTCTCTTTCCGGCGGCGACTCCGACGAACAACTGCGCGACCTCAACCAACAAGAACTTTTCTCCAGCGTCAACCTCGAGTCTCCAGCTCATGCCCCCATCTACCTCAAGATAATGGCAATCAACTTCGACGTCCCTGCGGTTCGTTCCACTCCCATTACTTTTTACCTCGATTCCTCTGGTCTTTGTGAGTTCATATAGTTGGTAATTTTTCTCTTTTTCTTTGTTCTTTGGATCCTCTAAACTTAGGAACTTCGCAACAAATTAGTTATTCCAACCGATCAACCGCATTTCCAATGCCTAGGACCAATGGGCAACCCAGATCCAACTGGTCTGATTAATGCAGAGGTTAACAGAATCCCTTTTAGAGCCCAAAATTTCTCTCTGAATTTATAGAAAGATACATTCCGATCTTGGCCCAAAACCACCAAAGGGTGGAAAGATTGGTACTTGAGGGTCAACAGGTCGATGCAAGTACACTGGGTAGAACAGAAGCTAGACCAATGCATTAGGCTATCCATTGCCGATATGCAAAAGAACGAGTCAATGATGATTGCAGCTGCTTACTTCTGGTCAGACACAACAAACACTTTCATGTTTGGACATGGCCCAGCTACTCCCACACTTGCCGATGTCTACATGCTCACTGGCTTGGACATTTCAACTGCCGATGAAGGCTCCATCCATGGCAGAAAATCTGAATATAGGGTGAATACTCGCAACATCGGCGGTTGGACGGGATATATTCAAGAATGCCAGAAGACCAGGACAGTTAACCAGAGGGAACATGCCACATTCTTGAATATGTGGTTAGAAAAATTTATCTTCTGTGGTCGATCAGTAGGACCAACCAACGCCTTCCTCCCCGCGGCTGAACTCTTGGCCAATGGTGTAAGGTTCCCTCTTGGCCGATACCTTCTGAGCTCCACTTATCATCTTCTTCATCAAGTGTCTCAGAAACTTTTGCTTGGTGAACCCATCGGCAACTTAGGAGCCTG
>NW_027096850.1:0-27908 GCF_019320115.1 Miscanthus floridulus | reverse complement strand
CTAAGCGAGAGAGAGGGGAGAGCGAGGGAGAGGAGAAACTTACAGATCCGTTTGTGAATTCATAGTGCAATGTCGAGTTGGAGGTCATCCATTGTGAGTGAGTCGGTGTTGGCCACCTTCGCCGAGAAGGGATGCTCCATCGAAGGAGGTGGCACACTAGAGGGCTCCTGCAGGGGAGGCCTTTCTATGGCCTCGGGCTGGCGAGGTCATCTCCTTCCTTGCCTTCCATGAGTGCGGGCTTGGATACCCCGTGCACTGGTTCCTATGCGGGCTCCTCAATGAGTGGGGCCTGGAGCTGCAGCACCTCAACCCAACTAGGGTGCTGCACATCGTCGGCTTCATCACTATCTGTGAGGCCTTCCTCGGGATGGAGCCACACATGGACTTTTTCTGGTGGCTCTTCTTCGGGTGAGCCTTGTCGGAGGGGGACCCACCTAGGATCACACCGGTGGGGGGCTTCACGCTGTAGAAGAAACCAAGTGCATTAGGCGCCTACCCCACGTACACCCCATGCGACTCCAATCAAGGGTGGCATGGGGAGTGGTTCTACATTAGGAACCTGACGGAGGCGCCATTCCCATTGTTCACTGGTAGAAGGCCAGAGAGGTAGGACAGTTGGTTATGGGTGCCAATGTGATCTCCTCCGAGGAGGAGGGAGGCTGAGAGGTCGCAACTTTGGTGGTGCATCACGAGCCTATAGCCGTATCTGCCGGTAGTGAGGCGGAGAGGCATGGCGACGTTCCCAAGACAAGGAAGCGGACGCAGTTGCCACGCTCTTCGGAGGTGTTGTCGGCCTTATCCCCACCTGCTACGGGTGCGGCGGGGTAGGCCAGGCGGTCAAAGGAGTGGGCTCACACCTACGTGTCGTCGGGCCAATGCCAGTGCGTGACCCACAATGGGGGGATGCCCTGCCTACTGCTCTGGTCGGCGCGCCCTGAGCCAGAGGTCGCGGTGATTTGTGGGTCGATCAGGAGCCGGGCAGATTGACTCCCCCCTGGTTGAAGTGAGGGGGTGCGGGTCGCAACCCATGAGTGGTCACCATCTTGCGGGCCCATTGCCGATGGGTCGGGGCTTCAGAGCCTTACCACTTGCATCCCTGTATGTATTCTTTGTTTCTTTTAATCTCATAGTTGAGTTTTTGAGCGACTGACCTCTTCCTTTTGATAGGGGCAACATGCTGATGGGGTTGAGTGTCGCCCCAACTTCCATGCAGGAGGAGTGGAGGCCCACCTTGCAGCACGCCATGATGAGTGGCGGGGAGAGCAGGGTGGTGGCGGCGCGTCCTTCCCCTTTGGGGAATGGTGCCTTCATAGCCGATCGCAAGTACGGCGGCAACAACGACGGTGTTGGCAGCGATCCCAGTGACCATGGCAGAGGTTGGGTCAGAGGTGACCCTTGCACCTCCTCCCCCACCGGCTATGGTAGAAGAGGAGAGGGAGATGGGGCTCCCTGCCTCACCGGGTGGAGGGCCGCATAGCTCACCCTTCTAGTCAGAGCTGGAGGTGCCAGGGGGAGATGCGGCCGGACCAAAGGCGGAATGTCTGCCAGCGGCCCATGAGATCAAGGTGGTGGAGATCCCCTCCGATGGAGAAGCATGTGACAAGGTGGAGCCACTGGTGCCATTGTAGGAGCTAGCGGTGGTCTGGTCGTCGACCAGGCCTTCTAGCGGGTTCAGGGTGAGCCGCAATCTGGTGTGGCCCTACCCTGATGACCCGAGGAAGGCTCGGTTCATCCTCGATGATGATGAGGAGGTGGTGCTCTAGCACTTCCTAGGGGGAGAGCGGACTAACGATGGAGTCCAATCTCGCCCAAACTAGGGTGAGGCTTGAGGAGGCCTTGGAGCGGGTCAAGTCCGTTCATCGGGCGATTACGATTGACCTACCCCATGTCGTAGAGGTAAGTTCTCTACGTTTGTCCTTGATTCCTTGGTTTCTTGCTGGTTGGTTCAGCATGTTAGCTCCTTGCTTTGCAGGGCTTGGAGGGGATGTCGTGCCGCAAGTCTTGTTTCTTTCGGGAGGAGCATGCCCTGATGGAGCGAGAGGCCACATCGTCACTATGGGTCGCCAAGCTCGAGCGCCAGCTGGAGTCTACTCGCCACGAGTCCCAAGACTGGGCAGCAGAGGTGGCTGAGGCACGAGTGGTGGAAGCGCTTGTGGCAGAGCGGGCGATCACCGCTGAGCTTGGGCTTGACATGGCGAAGGCCCGCCAGGCGGACACCAAGGTGGCGCTATAGAAGTCCCTGGCGAACACCGAGGCCGTGCTCTAGAGTTCCCTAGAGGCCCTAGAGTTAGAGTGGAAGGCCTAGTCAAAGGTCGACCAGGAAGTGCTCGTGCTCTAGGGGCGGGTGCTCAAGTCAAAGGAGGCGAATGCTCAGCTACGCGAGCAGGTGACTCGGCAGGAGGAGGGACTTTCCATCCTCAAGAACACCCGTCTCAGTATATACCTTTTCTGCTTCTGAGCTTGTCATCTTTCTTCTAGAGCTCGGCAGAAAGGTTGCGTCGATGGAGCAGGACCTAGAGACGACCAAGGCGATGATTGGCTGGAATGTAGAGGCGCTGGCCAAGTCCCTTGAAGCGCAATGTGCTCTTGAGGGGGAACTTGACCAGATGTGCAATGTTGCCCAACTCGTCGTCTCGGAGGTCTTCAGATCGGCACCAAGCACCAGCATGCCCTCCATCCAACTAGTAGAGGTCCTAGATGAGGTTTGGGCCCTCATCACTGATGGAATGTTCTACAGGACATCGGGGGTGCTGACCTTGGTGGCGACACACCACCCGGACCTAGACTTCGCCGCCATCTGCAGTGGGTACACCGACGACGGCTAGAGCGCGGAGGACATCCATGCGCTTTGGGAGAGCTTGCTGCCACATGCATAGTTGGTGGCCAAGCAAGTCTTTGCACAGTGGGTGATGGATGCCCGTCATGCGAACGCAGCCGAAGGCACGCGCCAGGAGGACATCGCCTAGCTTGCGGACGGAGTGGAGCCTAGGTCAGAAGTGAACGTTGCCCTACCTCTGATCAAGGCGAATGTCGTCCAACCAGATGATGAGCAGCCCCTACCCTCGCCGGTTAGGCCGTCAGCCGATGCCACCGGGCAGCCATAGTAGTATTTAGAGTAGGAAGACTAGTCAATATATGTAACAGATAAGTTCATGGGGGAGCCCCAGTGTAAATGTTTTTGTGTATTTAATGAATACAATTAGTTTCATGATGGAATCACTTTGTTTGGGGAAGCTTGTCCCATCCGTTTCTTATTTTTACCTTAGCATAGTTTTGTTTTTATTCTTTTTTTGCACCTGCCCATTCATCCTCGTAGGCTGCAACCCTTAAGAGCCCAGGCGTGGCCCGTGAGGCTCAGCTGCTCGTAACCGTAGGTAGAGGTGGGGTGCAATCGGTCAGAATATTCAAAGCAAAGTTATGTAGGTAGTTAAAGGAATGGACTACCCTTTTATTGGGTAAAAATGTATTTACCATAAGATAGTAAAACAAGAGAGAGGGTACCGTACCCCCATGGAGCTCCCGAGCGACTCAGGCTGAAAGTGTTTGGGCCAGGGTGCTTTGCAGGATGCGAACGTTGAATGAAAGAAAATGGTAAAGACCGAATTTTTTAAGGGAAGAAGCGACATAACTCTTCTATGTTCTGAGTGTTGGTGAGAACATCACCGTTGTCATCTTCAGTTGGTTGGCCTATTGCAGTCTGAGACTGCTAGGGTCAACAACTCCTCGAGCCACGGGCGCTCGAACGAGTGATGACAGCAGTGGCAACCTCGAAAGGCTCACAGTCGCATGTGAAGGCGGTGCAGAGAAGGTGCTACCCTAGTGATGGTGCCATTCGGTCCTAGCATCTTTGGCTTTAGGTAGGTGTAGTTGGGACCACCATGAACTTGGCGTAGCATGGGCTGCCCCAAGATGGCGTGGTAGACCCTAAGAAGTCCACCACCTCGAAGGTAAGCACCTCCAAGCAGAAGTTGGCTCAGTCGCCAAACATGATGGGTAGGTCGATCTACCAGAGCGGTATGCCTGCACTCCGGGGATCACGCTGTGGAAAGGTGACCTCACCGGTCAGAGCCTCTAACCAAGGGCATGCGCATAGCATCGAGGGTGTCGACATCATAGGAGTTTTGAGGTCACTGCCTCCGTCCATCAGCACCTTGGTGAGGCGCTTCTTGCGACGATAGGGTCGACAACGAGTAGATAGCGTCCCGGTCTAGCAACATGGGATGGATGGTCCCTCTAATCGAAAGTGTCGAGGATTTCAACCAACGAAGGAAGGAGGGGACGACCGTTTCGGCGATGCACGCCTCTTTGTAGCGCACTTTGTGGCTGGTGCTTGGAGTAGATAGCATCGGATCCCCCGAAGATCATGATGCATTCCTTGAGGTCGGGGAAGTCATCCCCATCCTTGCCTGCCCGAACCTCCTTTCTTGGCTGCTGCCTCCTTGCCCCTTTCCTTCTTTCGGCCCACCGGCTTGTTGCAGGAAGCGCTTGAGGAGCTGGTAGTCCTTGTAGAGGTGCTTGACGGGGTAAGCGTGGTTGGTGCAGGGGGCTATCCATGAGCTTGCCAAAGTGGTCAAACAGGCCCTGCTAGGGGTGCTTGCCCGTGCGATTAGCCTTGCTTGACAAGGAGAGTTGGTCGGTCGACGTCGATCCTTCTTGTTCTTCTTGCCCCTTTGCATGAAGGGGCTTCATCTTGGTCCTCGCGCTTAGCCTTGCCTTTGTCCCAACCTCCATTGAAGATTGCCTCCTCGCCGGAGGCATGGTTCATGGCGATGTCGAGTAGGTCATGGGTGATACAGGGCTTTAGGTCACCAAGCTTGTGGATCAGGGTTCTTGTAGGTTGTCCTAGAGAGGAATGTGCTAATGACGTCTATGTCGACGACATCAGGAAGGGAGTTGCATTGCTTCGAGAACCTATGGATGTAATTCCGTATGGACTCGTTAGGCTCCTGCTGGTAGCTCTTGAGGTCCTAGGAGTTCCTAGGGCAGACATACATCCCCTAGAAGTTCCCAACGAAGGCCCTCTTGAGATCCGCCTAGTCGCGGATGCTGTCGTGCGAGAGGAATTCGAGCCACGCTCGAACATGTTCCCCCAAGCAGATGGGGAGGTACTAAATAATGAAGTGGTCATCATCCACTCCTCTGGCTCGATAGGTGAGACGGAAGTCTTCGAGCCATATACTAGGGTTCATCTCCCTGGTATACTTGGTGATGTTGGTAGGCAGTCAAAAGCGCTCTAGGAATGACGCTCTCTGGATGCGCCGACCAAAGGCCCATGGTCCCAGGCCATCCGGGCTAGGACTCCGATCGCCTGGTCGGCGACCATGCCTGGGGTGCGTCTCCTCGGTCTCCTCGATGGTCCAGTCTAAGCCCGTGTCATCTGCTCTCACTACCGCCCGATGGACGTCATCATCATGCTGGGAACGACGCGGTTGCTGATGACGCTGCGAGCGTCTTGGATCGGCCCCGAGGCATTCGCGCATATGCGGTTGGTGTGGAGCAAGTGCCGAGTTAGGCTGTGGCATAGTTACGCCCTCCTATGCCATGCTTGGTGGCTATAGCAGCGAGTGGATGGAGTGATTCATCTAGTGCGTCCCCACTCCCCTGGTAGGGAGAGAGGCCACGAGTCAGTGTCGTGATGTGGAGCTCTTCGCTTATTGAATGGTGGCGGTTTCCACCAGCGCCCAGAGGTTTCGGTGGATCGCTTGTTCCTAGGGGTTGTCTAGCTCAAGAAGGCCACGCAGAAGCATCGCCGCTGCGGTGATGTTCTGGCCAGCCTGAGCGAAACTATGGGGGATCATTCCCCCCATAGATGATGTTGCTAGCCTAGGCGCCGCTCGTTGGGTTACGCGCATGGGGCGCATCGTGGTGCATCGAGTGCGCTGGCGTAGGTGGCGGCTGGTTCTGCCGCCTTTGTCGTAGCTCCTCGCCATGCGCCTAGGCACATGCGAGGGCATCCGCACGAGGGTCTAGAGGGGTGTGGGTTTGAAGAGACTCCACTAGCATCGGCGGCTATCCTGGAGTGTCCGCCATAGCGTACTCCTAGGACAGAGGGTGGCTAGGTGCCTCGACGTTGCCGATGCTGGAGTCGTCTCTCTCAACATCTTCATCCATGAGGTCATGAAAAGAGACAGGAGCGTAGCTCACCATTCCCATGAATTTGGATGTGAGAGGGGGCAGTGCCAGCATCCTTCAGAGCCCCTAGGCATACGCGTTCGTGGGGGATGCGAGGCCATAGGGGAACTGGTTGTATGGTGGTTGCGGCAGGGACAACGGGGTCCCTCCGGAGAATCGGTGGAAAAATAGTAAATAGCGAGTAAATAACAAAGCATACGTTACTCACAGCGGGGTTTGAGCAGAGCATATGCTCGGAACAAAGCGCAGGCGCCTCGCCGTTGAAGTCACCGAGAGTCTCAGAGCCAATGGAGGGCGCCCCTCCGATGGGTGCCGGAACAAGCGTCTCTTCGCGGAGGTGTAGTACATCGAGCCGGTCAGCGACGAAGTCCAGGCTTTCGAAGGGGAAGGCCTATGATGTGTCGAAGACAGGTGGAACCCACATCCCAACAGGTGGCAGTGCAGGAAACTCTAGTGGGCCAAAGCGAGTCATATCGCTTGAGCCTACCATGGCGAAGATAGCAGAAAAGTGGGCCATCCAATGACCAAAAGTGTGAATGTACGATGTCTTCCCCACGGACGGCGCCAACTGTTAGTGCAGAAAGTGACCAACACGTAAATATTTATAGTTTTTGCCGGACATTGTGATCGGATGTGGCCTAGCACTCAGTGGCATAGGATTTATACTGGTTCAGGCAACATGCCCTACGTCTAGTTTGAGTCGGTTGGTGACTTTATTCCTGAGCCCAGGTGCTCGAAGTTTGCTGTGGGGTTACAAACGGAAGGGAGTAAGATGGGGGGGGTGCAAGAGGTCTGGTCGGACTCTGGACCGAAGTGCCAAGAGAGACGGGAGCTCCTATGTGCGCTAAGTATTTGAGCGTGTGCTCTATTGGAATCGTTCGAATCGCGTGTGTTCACATTATCGTGAGATTGACCCCCTCTGTTGGGAGAGAGCGCATCCCCTTTTATAGATGAAGGGGACGGCCTTACAAGCGAGAGAGAGAGAGTACGTATGCTGCTAATTCTTACTGCCCACGCCGTTGGGTACAAGATGATGGTAGGCGGCCTAATACTGTTTGTGTCAGACACATGTGGGAGGTTTTATCGTATTTACCATGTATGGCAAACGACGGTGCGCATAACACTGTCGATGCCTAGAGGCATGTGGAGGGTTTCACCATGTTCGCCTGGTATGGGAATTGATGGCGCCCATAACACTGTAGGGCAAAACATCGGCGCCCACAACATTGCTTGGGTTTTGACATGCCTGGAAGGTTACAGGCACCCTTCTGACCTATCCTGTTGGTACTGTCCTACAGGTGTACAGGGTACGGTTCTTGGTACTGTGGTTGACTTGAGCACCCTGTCTTACTTGCTCTGTCCGTTGCTTGGGTCCTTACCGAGCGGGCGTCCCTGGTCGATGGTCTCCAGTCGGCTCCGACTACGCTAGTCGGAGAAGAGTTGTAAGTAGAGGTTCGGTGCATCTCCAGTCGAAGACACGGGTCGGAGTCGGAAGCGGCGTTGACCAGGCCTTCCGGTCGGAGAAGCGGGTCGGAGTCGGAAGTGAGCGGCGTTCCTCCTTGGCTAGGCCTTCCGATCGAAGAGGCGGACCGAAGTCAAAGCGAGCGTTGTTCCTCCTCGGTCTGGCCTTCCGGTCGGAGAGGCGGGCCGAAGCCGGAAGCGAGGCCTTCCTGTCGGAGAGGCGGGCCGGAGTCGAAAGCGGGCACTGATCCTCCTAGCCAGGCCTTCCAGTTGGAGAGGCGGACCGGAGTCGGAAGCGAGTGCCGTTTCTCCTTGGCCAGGCCTTCCGGTGGGAGATTGGATCACTCTTCTGGCCTGTCGTTAGGTATTTGGGCCGGTCCAGGAGTTGCACATCGTTCGCAACGTCGTTCTGCTGGGCCGAGCCTTTGCTGGGAAGCAGGTTTATGAGGGACCCCGGGTTTATGAACCCGACATATATGTTCTCTGTGTAATTTTCTCTATGACATTATGATTATGTTAAGTGTTCATACGATATAACAATAGTAATATTGCATAGAGAACACATATTTTCTATTTTTACACACTTTTAACTATTTAATAAGCATAAACCTGAATAAATCTATAACTCAGTCATACATGATCCAATGAGCATGAATTATTTTTTACTTCATCTCAAACATACAATGATTAGTCCACCATAAAAATTTCACCACAATAGGACCATAAAACTACAGATATGAATTAATCACAGAAAGTACAGATATAAAGCTAGAGCAAAAATTTTGTATTAAAGCATATCATATCATATGTTTACTATGTAGATATACTTATGTGGAGTTCACCAAAATTAGATTGTCTATTTTATGATTTTTTTATAATTTATTATAATTTTTGAAAGATTCAGATGAAATAAATATAAAAGAAAAAGAGAAAAACTGTCTCGAGAAACAGCAGGGAGATCATATATCTGGTTTAAAAAGATGGAGGAGGAGTTACGTCGTTTTCTAATTCAAGGAGGAAAAGGACTTTTGCAATAGTTATGTCCGGTTTTCTATTTTACGATTCTGTATGAGCCTGGTTTGGCTTGCAAGCAAATGAGAGAGTAGGGCGACTTCTATAGCACAGAGATTAAGTCCCGAATTTCTACCTCTTATGAGCATGACAGCGCGAGCGTACTGCGAATTATTCATCATCTTTTACTAAAGAGAAATACCCTGTGCACCACGTTAAGCAGCATACTTGCATTTATGTTATGATTTGTATTCGAAACTTTTTTTAACGAGATTTTATATTCGACCTTAATCATACAAATGCCTAAATTTCAAACATTAGACTATACTTTGTCTAGGGGTTTTGCTTGGCCAAGTTCAGTACATGAGCGACTTCCATCTGCAGGGGTTTTAAAGAATGTGCTTGATTCATTTGGCGCCAATATTTCCTAAGCTCGTGTTTCACAATACCCAACATCACCTGCTATTTTGCTCACGGCTTTACTTGTTCCCTGTCGCTCTACTCTATGATAGCAACTGCCTTTTTTTTTATCTCTTACCAGTGTTTTCGGAGGATTAATATATTTTCAAAAGGACAACAAAATCTTTGCAACAATTTTTATTAGAGGAGGAAAAAATAACTGTCACTTCAGTTTTTTTAATAGAAACCAGGTTAAAAAAAACTAACCAATTATGGGACGGAAAACATCCGATTCCAAGCGAAAACTAATACAACTAGTTTAAGAAGGCAATACAAAGTGGAACTAAACACAACCCGCACGGATAGTCACGAGAAACACGACTAACCCAACATACCACACACCACACCGACCCCCAAAAAACTAATAATGGATTTGCTAGGGTCCGGACGTCCGTTCCGGAGTGCTAGTGTCGGACGATGCCGGACGCGTAAGAAGTGGAGCCCGTGCTGTCTGTTTTCACGCTCTCCACCGCATGGATTTCATGCTGCTTCCCCCCTACCATAACGCTCACTCTGCTTGCCTGATCGCTGAGCGCCCGCGCCTGCACACGGGAATGGCATGTGGGTCCTATCACATGTCATGGCAGGTGGGTCCCATTACAACATGTGCAACACCAAATCTACTTTTACAACGTCCAGATAAAACACTTGCAACATATGTCCGAAACAGCTAAAACACTTACAATATACGTCTAAAACATTTACAAAACACTAGAAAAAACTTAAAAACACGTGTGTAGCCATTGCAAACATATGTAATATCTAGATGAAACACTTGTAACATACGTATGAAACACTTGAAACATACACTTGCAACTTGCATGTATATGAAACATCCAGATCTACTTTTACAACATGTAGATAAAATATTTGCAACATACGTCTAAAACAGATAAAATATTTTTGAACAAACTCTTGCAACATGTGCAATATCCTGATCTACTTTTGCAACATCCACATTAAACAATTGCAACATACCTATGAAACAACGACATTTGAAACATACGTTTGCAACATACGCTTTTAGTGCAACAGCTCTTTGCTACTTGAAAGAATGGAGGCTCGTCTGTGTGTGGAGTTCACGCTGTAGAGCTTGCCGGTGGCATAGAGCTCGACGCTCCGGTGGAGAAGGTCGCGTCAGGTCCGATGTAGAAGGCCGCTCCGGTGGACAAGGCCATGGCAGGTCGAAGATGTAGAAGGGCGCGACGGATCTGGCACGAGCTGTCACCGCTCTGATGGAGAAGGTGGTCCACGTGTTGGAGAAGGCCGTGGTGGGCACAAGGTGCGATGGAGATGGAGGACGGCAGGCGGCCGCGCTCGGGCGCTGTGGAGATGCTGGCCAGTGGGCTCAAGGACGTCGTGCAGAACACCGAGCTAGGCGTCGCGGTGGAGCACGGTTTGCAGCGCTGTGGTGGAAAACCTTCTAGAGAATGGAGACAACAGGCTATTGTTAGAGGCAAGTAAACGAGAGGATACCATTATTGGGCCGTTGGGCTAGTGTGGCAGCCCGTGAACGGGAACGTCTAGGTGATTGGACGCCCTGAGCTTCCGAACTAATAAACATGAGACCATAAACAACACCATTAAGGCTTGCTTTTCCACTTGAAGGAAAAGCGCAACTGAAGATGAAACTGATATGAAGCAACACTACCAAGCCCACATCGCAGCGCATCTTTTCTAATGCCTTGTAGCGCCATTGCATCTTCAGGTGATGTACTTGGGCTAGCTGTGTTGTATTTCTGCCTGGTTTCTTTTTGTTTTTTTCGGCAAGCATGTTGCTATTTTGCTGCATGCAAGGAGTGGATGTGTTGCGTGTGTGTCATCAGTTGGTATAGGATTAGGTTCCTTAACTGTTCTCAGTGTGTGTGTGTGTGGGGGGGGGGGGGGGGGGGGGGTACTAAGGAGGAACAATGGGTAGGTGATGCTGCATTGTTTTGTTAGGTACCTCAACTGCAGCCACAACTGAAGGCCTCGTGCTAGTCATACAGTCTGGTATCTAAGATATCTCTGAAGCCGCTAACTGAGATGGGAGGTTCTACGTTGTCGTTAGGATCTGGTGGACAGAGATGAATGGAGATGGGCCATTGGAGATTTTCAACAATCATACAAAGATGAGCTTCATATATGTAGCATATGGGGTCCTAGGAGTAAATGCTTGCAATAGAAGTGGTGATGATGCCCAACAGGATAATCTGTCCCTCTTCCACAAGTGGAGGCCCTTGTCCCCCCATGATTTGGGCAATGGGCGTCGCGAAGGAGATCGACTTGCGACCAATCTTCAGTGTGGTCATCTTCCAAGAGTCATTTGCTATGTAGTATAGCATTCGTGTTTTCGTTCGATATTTCTTACCCATCCTATTAGTATTCACTGGCCCTTGACTGTTCCATATCTAACTAATCCACCCATATCATTCTGAAGCCTGAACTGCTCACAAAATCGGCCAAAAACTCTGAGTTGCACTGGCTTTCACATTGACGAAACACTTTAACTCAGGGAAAAAAAAAGTTGAGGCAGCATGAAACGCGCGAAAGTACTTTTCCCTTATTTATAATGTAGCGTATATACGCACGCAGCACGAAGGTAGTGCAGGCAACACCATTAAGCAGATTACGAGTGTATAACGGCACAGAGATTGTACAAAAGCTCATGCAGTTGTACTTATTAACTTTAGATCATTTGTCCATCTTCCTTGAGAAAAAAGATCCGCATGATTATACTGTAGATATTCAGGTTCAAGGGGGTAACAAATCTCAGTCCAGTTTCGTGCTGCTGAATCTGTTTCTGCCTTCTTTCTCCGTATTGATTTTTGCCAGCTTTGCCTTCACCTGTACATACAGAAGGTAGATGTATGTGCAGTTTATAAAAAAAAGGAAATGTAGGTTGAATTAATATCACGTGAGGCATGCCCTGGTTTTTTTATTGGACTGCTACTAGCTAGAAAAAGACCACACACCCCCTTCTGGCTTTCTACATGCATGCGGCTCAGTTTACTACTAGCCGCTCTTGGCAGGCACGAAGGGTGGGCTTTCGAACCACCTATGAAAACATATACATCCACACAGCTACTTATGTAAATCGTCTCTAGAAATGGAATAATTTGTAGGAGTACAGATGTTTCATTATTTGAGTCGCTTAAGTAGTGAACTAACAGCTATACGATTATTGTTGCAGCATTTCAGAATCAATAGAAAGTTCTGGTATATATGTATCTATGTACATACTAATATAAAAAAATGGTAGATATAAGGCACGATTTCGAGAGAAAAAAAGATGGTAAATATAAAAGCGCAAATAAATGTACCTTTGCTATGTTTGCCTTGTAGTACTTATAGCCCTGAAACACCGAAAAAAATAAACAAATCAGACAGAGGATTTATAATTCATACATCAATATTTATAATTGGAATTGGAAATAAATTAAAGCTCAAGCTTACTTTATCTGTTCCGTATATATGATCGCAGTATGTGAAAAATGAACTAAAGTTGCTGTTGCTTTGCCTCCCTACGAAGTGATGGTAGTCATGGAATTCTTTTTTTTAAAACAAGTTTGCACTTTATTATATCTGGGGAGGAACATTTACATCATGAGACACAGGACTTTGTACAAACTCTGGGAGGGGATCAATCCAAACATACGATCGATCCGGGTCCCAATTCAAACCAATCCGAGAAAGTTCGTGTGCACACCTATTGCTAGAGCGTGGCACGTGAACAATATCGACTCGAAAAAAATTCATGGACATCAGTAACTTTGCTTCTCTAAACAACACACCAGAAGCTAAAAAAATCATAAGAGTGGGACTGTAGAGCATCAACCAAGATTGTTGAATCGGTCCCCAAAATGATCTGGGACGAAGTAGTCATGCAATTCTGCTCGTCCGTGGTACGGGATCAGCTTGGTGGGATCAAACGGGAAGCTGTACCTGCAGTAGTTGGGCCGGGATTACATACAGAAATTAATCCATGCATCATATATAATGGGCTCAATTCTAGACGGATCGGAGTGTAGATTTTTTTTTTGACAAGAAGAAATTTTGATTACCCGCAGTGATTGTTGATTGCCTCCAAAAGACGGACCGTGAACCAGAGCCAATGCGTTACGACGTGGCACGGTGCGATGGTGGGCCCGACGAACATTGGGACGGCCTAGACGACAACCTCGGCCCAGTGGCTGTAGGACGTGGCGAACGACGTGGGCGCCGTGACCTCGTGGTGGACGTGGTGGATCCTGTCGTAGGGCCAGCCCGTGTGCAGGAAGCGGTGGGTCCAGTAGTAGAGGTAGTCCTCCACCAAGGAATACGACACCAGCTGTACTGCTATCTCACCCACCGATGGCAAAGGAAGACCCATCCGGATACCCGTCATCTATATTGCATTGCATGAATATACATGTGAAGGGATAACTTCTGAAGGTGGTTTCTAGGGACGACGGGTGAGGTGTTGTAGAGATGGCTCGGTCAGCAGCTCCTATCATGCCGTCTCTATAAATCATATATTTGTAGGAGTAGTTCTCAGATCGTCTTTATAAATCGATTTGTAAAGGCGGCAGGTGTTATTAGCCATCCTTACAAATCGATTTATAAGGACGGCTAGTAACACCATCTACTCCTACAAAATCGATTTGTAGGGGCGGCCGTAGTACCAGCCATCCCTATAATACAAGTTTGTAGGGGTGGTTCAGTCTAGAACCGCCCCTACAGTATATTTTTTCGTAAAAAAAAAATCAAATTTACAATTCAAATTCAACCAGAACATATATATATATATATATATATATATATATATATATATATATATATATATAATTCAAATTTAACCCGAACATATATAATTCAAATTTGACCACAAGCACAAGAGCATTATATAAAGGGGCTATTGCGTTCTTGCCCCTATTTTGAACCCCAATTATGATTTTATCCCCATTTTCTTCCACTTTGTGTTTTTACCCTTGCTTTTTCAAAATGAAGGTTCAGTTTACCCCTACTCTGTGAACAGCAGGTAACGGTGTTAGAAAAGTTGAAAGATGACAAGTTTGCCCTTCCGAATATTGCGTTTTTGCCCCTATTTCAAACCCCAATTGTGATTTTACCCTCACTTTCTTTCACTTTGTGTTTTTACTCCTACTTTTCCAAAACGAAGGCTCATACTCCAATTCTTAACTCAGTTATCTACATCCGGATCAAAGCAATTAAAAATTAACAAAAGCCATGTGAAAAGACAAACTTACCCCTTATCTCTCTGTCGTCTCTCTCAGGGTCGTCCCTCTCAACGCTAGCAGGCAGCGAGCAGCTGGGTGCGGCGGCGGTGGCGGCAAAAGGGCAGCCTCGGGCCGTCGAGCGGGCGCGGCGAGCGGGCGCGTGCGGCCAGACGGAGGAACTGGTGCGGGCGCGCAGCCAGGCACACGGCTCTGCTTGGCACGGGGGCGCGCGGCTTGGCCAGCGTCGTGAGCGCGCGTCTCGTGAAAGCAGCCGACCATGGAGCCGAAGACCCGCCTCTCTCTCTTAACTCTAGCGGATGGCTAGGTGCAGCGCTCGTGGAAGGGAGCGCGGACTTATGATTCCTTCCACGAGCGCCGCACCCAGCCATCCGCTAGAGTTGAGAGAGTGGCGGGTCTTTGGCTCCATGGTCGGTTGCTTTCACGAGCCACGCGCTCACGACACCGGCCAAGTCATGCGTGCCCGCGCCAAGCAGAGCCGCGTGCCTGGCTGTGCGTGCCCACGCCAAGCAGAGCCACGTGCCTGGCTATATGCCCACGTCAGGCTAAGCCGCGCGCGCCCGTGCTGCTTCCTCCACCTGGCCGCACGCGCCCGCTCACCGTGCCCACCCGACGCTGCCCTTCTGCCACCATTGTATTGACTTGCTATTCTTATAATTTTGCAAAAAACTCAAAAACTCCTCTCCAACAACTCCTTATATTGACTTGCTATTCTTATAATTTTGCAAAAAACTCAAAAACTCCTCTCCAACAACTCCCTATATTCACTTCCTATTTTTCCCAACTTGCCAAATTCCTTCCTCGCGCGCGTATTGTTCCGCGCGCGGCTTTCACTTCGTATCGCCGATTTCGGCGTCTCCCGCGGCCGCCAGGTCCCTCCCGCGCGCGCGCGTACTCTTCCCGCGCCGATCCAGAGCGATCCATCTCCCCTTCGCGCGCGTTTAAAGATCTCCCGGCCCGTCTTCTCCTCTTTGTTCTGCCGGCGTCCTCTTCCGCCCAGTTCTGCCGGCGTCCAGTTCTGCCGGCGTCCGCTTCCGCCCAGTTCTGCCGGCGTCCGCTTCTGTTCTGCCGGCGTCCTCTTCCGCCCAGTTCTGCCGGCGCGTGTGTTCCACCAAGGTCTGCCGGCGATCTCTTCCGCCAAGTTTTGCCGGCCATCGATCAGGTACGCCTTGTCCTGAACTATCCTCCTCAACTCGTTCAGGTAGACCATGGATCGGGGTTTAGGGTTCAGTTTGTTCATGGGTTCAGGCTGTTGTTCATGTATGGCGACCTATGGTTTAGGTTTCGGCTCCAAACGATTATTCAAGTATTATGTTTTTTGTTGTTCATGGATTTGGACCCTATATATAATCTTGTAGTATACTCGTCATGTCCCTTTGGTTTATCTTCTGTTATAGTGCAATCTTCACTGTTTTTTTATGTTCTATACTCATTTTAGAATGGAAGAAGATGGTTTCTTGAGCAACATCCTTCTCGAAGGACATGGGGCTCCTGTTGCTGCCGTGAACGAGGTTGATGACATTCCAGAGAGCCAAGACAGTCCTAGTAGTGTTGAAGTAGTGCAGCCAAGCCGAAGCACGAAGGGAGGAAAGAGGTCCAAAAATTTTACTCCCGAAGAGGATGAAATTGTTTGCTTTGGATGGTTGGCTATTAGCAAGGATCCCATTAACGGGGCGAATCAATCTCGTACTACATTTTGGGGCAAAGTTCATGCTTATTTCGAGGAACACAACAAATCTAAAGTTCCTCGTTCAGAGAGTTCCATTATGCATCGGTTTCTGGTAATTCAAACTAGTGTGAACAAGTTTTGTTCACACTATGATCAAATTCTACGTAGGAATCAAAGTGGCACAACTATGCAAGATAAGGTATGCAATTTATTTTGAATGCTTTATTTGAACTTCACTTTTAAAATGTATATACTTTGATGGTATTTCTATGCAGCTTAATGAAGCAAAAAAGGTCTACAAAAACTTAGACAGGGACAACAAATCTTTTGTTTTTGAGCATTGCTGGGACATACTCAAGGAGGAGGACAAGTGGAAATCCAAGATGGTAGAAATTGCAGAGGTTGAGAAACTAGCAAAAAGCAAGAAGCAAAAGAAGGCCGGAAAGGTGTCAAGGCCAAGGGATGAAGGAGCCTTAAATAATGACAATGGCATACCTCTTGAAGCTGAAGAAACCGAACCAAGGAAGAGGTCCGATGGGATAAAGAAGGTACAAATTTTAAGTGGCAAAGAGTTTTATATTAGTTGTACAATTTTTTTTTATTGGACTGTACTAAAGCATTGATTATTGATCAGGTAAAAGCAAATCTTAAGCGAGGAGGTGGTGAAGCTTGCATGGAAGCATTGGACAAGATGTGGTCGAAGAAGGAGGTTTTCGAGAAGGAAAAGGAGAAGGCCAAAGAGGACAGGTTCATGGCTACACTAGAGATAGAGAAGGCTACACTAGAGCTAGAGAAGAAGAGGGTGGACAATGAAGCAAAAAAAGCTGAAACCGACTTGATGAAAGAACAGAATAAAATTATGTTAGCGGACATGACGTCTCTCAATCCGAAGCAGCGTCAGTGGCTTGAGATAATGCAAGAGCAGATTCTCGCGAAGCTTACTCCAAATATTTAGTTGTTGAACTATGAGCTATGTTGTTTAAGTTTATTCAGTATTAAATTTGGAACTACGAGCTACTGTGCCGTTTATAGTTTAGTTGTTGGCCGGCAAATCTGTGGAGCAGCACTGACGCCACGCACCAACAGTGCACTAGTCTCATCAGCACTGACGCCACGCACCAACAGTACACTGACGCCACGCACCAATAGCACACATTCATTCATTGACCAGTGGCCGGTACAATGATCACAAAAATTTCACAGTACTCCAGAGCAAATGCTAAATGAAGGCCGGCACATGTACACAGAAAATTACAAACAATATGTTCTAATAGATAAGAACGACAGTACTATATGATAGCAAAATAAAATTAGATGACAACTCGGTAGCCATTGAAAATAAGCTAATATAAATCAGGATGGACATTCCACAGGTGCTCGATGAGGTCTTCTTTTAACTGCACATGTGTTTCCTTGTCTCGGATCTTTTTGTGCGCCTCAATAAATTCTTCAAGTGTGCGATGTGCATGGCCATGTGCAGGCTCGACATTCTCACCACCGTAGTCGAAACGCTCATTATGATCAACCACAAATCCTTCATCTTCCACAATCATGTTGTGCATGATCACACAAGCCCTCATTATCTTTGACAGTGTCTCAGGGTCCCAAAAGCGAGCTGGTCCTCGAACTATGGCAAACCTAGATTGAAGAACCCCAAAAGCTCTCTCTACCATCTTCCTCGCTGCTTCTTGAGCTTTGGCAAAATATTGTCTCTTGTTACCCGTGGGATGAGAGATTGACTGAATCAAAGTTGCCCATTGTGGATATATACCATCTGCAAGATAGTAGCCCATCGTGTAATCATGGCCATTAACAGAATAGTTCACTTGAGGAGCTGTACCTTCCGCTAAGTTATCAAACAAAGGAGACCTATGAAGAACGTTGATATCATTATGAGATCCAGGCATTCCAAAGAAGGCATGCCATATCCAAAGATCATTCGAAGCAACGGCCTCCAAAATGAGAGTGGGGTCGTCTACATGGCCCTTGTGCTGACCTTGCTTGTCATATGGACAGTTCTTCCACTTCCAGTGCATACAATCGATCGACCCTAGCATTCCTGGAAAACCTTTTTCCTCGCCCATTGCAAGTAGGCGTGCAATGTCTGCCTCATTGGGATATCTGAGGTATTGTTCTCCAAAAATTTCATCCACTGCAGCAACAAACCTACGAAGGCTCTCAAGTGCAGTACTTTCGCCAATTCGTACGTACTCATCTGTCGCATCAGCTGCAACCCCGTATGAGAGCATACGCATTGCGGCTGTGATCTTTTGGAAGCAACTCAATCCAAGTACTCCGGCACCATTCCTTTTCTGCACAAAGTAATCATCATGTGCTTCAACTGCATTCATTATGTGTACGAAAAGCTCCCTAGACATCCTGTTCCTAATGAAAACAAATCGAAACATTAACAAACATATTTATATTTATGAACATACGACAAATCATTCGAAGTCAAAGAACAAAAACCTTCGACGGAAGATTTCAGGGGGGTATGTTGGATTTTCGGCCAAATAATCTTTAAACATCCTGTCGTGACCGGCTTCTCTATCACGGTAAATAACCTTATGTCCTGGGATGGAGCCACCATGTTTCCTTTTTACATTGGAAAAGGTTTCGATAATTGCAGCAGCCGATGCAATGAGACTGTCATCATCATCGGATGATGAATCATCCACGAAGCTTCCAAGACGGGATCTCTTCCTAGGCATGACTCCTGAACTACAAGGTTTGTGTAATCAACAATTTATGGCATCTACAGATGGAGACGAGACCAAAGTGATTTAATACCGACCTGATCTATTGCAGGAGATGCCGGCCTTGCTGCAGCTTCCCACCGGCTTCACTATTTGGAGATGAGCCACGCTGCTGTGTGCACCATGGAGAAGCGCCGAGGAGATGAATGGGCGGCGGCGCGGCGTCCTGTCTACGCGACAAGAACAAGTCGCGCGGCGAGAGGCAGGGGAATAGTCGCGGCGGCCAGAGGGCACGGAAAAGTCACGCTACTAGGTGGGCCTGTTTTTTTTGATTTACCAAGTTGATACCAAATTGTTGGAGAGAGGTGATTTTTTCACTTGCCAAACAAAATACCAAGTTGCTAAAACACAAGATATACCAAGTAAAATATAGGGAGTTGTTGGAGATGCTCTTAAGAGACGTTTTGTAGTGATTGTCCAATATTTGTTTGCTCAACATGCTATTGGCCATTCTTGGTATTGGCTTCATATGTATCTGTACGAAACAAATGGAGAGGTATCTGTGGAGTCTGAGTATTAATTAATTTGAGTAAGCTTTTTCTGTTAAGTTGTTGAAGATGACAAGTTAGTGCTGTTTAGTAGTCACTGGTTGAGTTTTTATGCTTTGCATTGGTTCATGTATCATACACACAAATACATTTCTTAAATAGGTTCGTGCTCGTTGCTACGAACAAAACTTGTTGGTCTGAAGCATATGGTACTGTCCCCATCATCAAGGGGGACCTCTTTGTCTTCCTTACTTGGAAATTGTCCGTCTAAGAAAAATGAGCAACCAAAAACACGATTTTAAGAAACCACACGTACAAAGGGCTGGAGGAATAATCATGAAGTTGATGATAAGACCTGGCATTCGCTTGGCTTGGCTTTCTTTAAGCATATCAAATTTTATGTCATCAAGTGGCCAAGCTTCCCTATTATAGAGAAAGAAAATTTGAAGTTCAAGAAATAATTCTTTCTATTAAAAAATGCACCAACCTAGGAGGAACTACGTGGCATTTTATTAAGAAAAAATTAGCCACCCAAATTCGCCTCAACAGACTTGAAATTGGGTGATCTGGGCATACATCCACACCCTCGTCCAACTGAGCTAGCTCAACTTCTGAACACACTATTTTCTCAAGTGGCCAAGCTTCCCTATTATAGATAATGAAAATTTAAAGTTCTACAAATAATTCTTTGTGAATGTCTTCTCGTACTGATTGGTAATAATAACAATACTAAATCGCAGCAAAGCAACTTCTGAGCTAACAAGGTTCAAAATTGCAACAATTGGGATAAGTTCTGTTATATTCCTTTATCTCTACTCCCCCATATCCCTACAATAGAAAACAACTAAACTCATTTATGGCATTGTCAAAGACTAAGGACATACATCGGTGGCTGGTGAGGAGGCGACGGTGGAGCTGGGTGCGCGAGGGAGTCGAAAATGAGTAGGAGTGAGTGCCTTGTTTGTTGGTGTGCTATCCATGGGTGAACTAGGTGAGCCCCACTTGTCCGTGAACAAGGATCACAGGGCGGGGGGTGCAAGGCGAGCAAGGCGAACATCGGATGTCGACAATTCCCTTTGGGGTGCTATGGCGGCAGCGGTAGACATGGAGGATGTGAGGTGTTAGTGCGAAAAGTGACCAACACGTAAATATTTGTAGTTTTGCCGTATGTTGTGATCGGATGTGGCCTAGAACTCAATGACACAGGGTTTATACTGGTTTAGGCAACATGCCCTACGTCCAGTCTGAGTCGGTCGGTGACTTTATTCCTGAGCCCAGATGCTCGAAGTTTGCTGTGGGGTTACAAACGAAAGGGAGTGAGATGGGGGGTATCAGAGGTCCAGTCGGACTCCTGACCGAAGGGTCGAGAGTGACGGGAGCTCCAATGTGCGCTAAGTGTTCGAACGTATGCTCTGTCTAGCTTTAAAGTTCTAGAGCCAAGCAGAGAGAATCAGAATCAGTTGTCTGAATCGTCGTCTGTGTGAATCATTGGAATCGTCGGACTCGTCCTTCTTTTGGAGAGAGCGCATCCCCTTTTATAGATGAAGGGGACGGCTTTACAAGAGGAAGAGAGTGAGAGAAAGAGTGTGTGTGTGCTACCTAGTATTATTGCCCACGCCGTCGGGTACAAGATGGTTTGTCGGCGCCCACAATACTGCTGATGGCTGGATGCATGTGGTTGGTTCCACCGTGTTCTTCTAGTATGGAAAATGTCGGCACCTACCATACTGTAGGACAAATGTCGGTGCCCACAACACTGTTCGTGTTCTGACATGTCTAGAAGGTTATAAAGTACCCTTCTGACATGGCCTGACAGTACTATCCTATAGGTATGTAGGGTACGGTCCTTGGTATTGCGGTTGACTTGAGAGCCCTGCCTTACCTGCTTCGCCTGCGTTCCTGTTTGGTTGTCCCTAGTCAGCTCCAACCGCGCCGGTCGGAGAAGAGCTATAAGCAGAGCTTCGGTGTACTCCT
Source organism: Miscanthus floridulus (assembly GCF_019320115.1). Lineage (NCBI taxonomy): Eukaryota > Viridiplantae > Streptophyta > Magnoliopsida > Poales > Poaceae > Miscanthus > Miscanthus floridulus. The sequence continues at coordinate 6,742 of NW_027096850.1, read as the reverse complement.
GGTCGGAGAGGCGGGCCAGAGTCAAAAGTGAGCGCCGTCCCTCCTTGGCCAGGCCTTTCGGTCAGAGACTAGATCGCCCTTGTGGCCTGTCATCAGGTATTTGGGCTGGCCCAGGAGTTGCGTGTTGTTCGCAACGTCGTCTGCTAGGCTGAGCTTTTGCTAGGAAGCAGGTCCACTAAGGACCCTGAGTTTATGAACCCGACAGTAGCCCCTAAGCCCTCGGGTGATTCGGGTAGTGTCATCTGGGGGGGTTTTCGTTTTGTCGGCGGGGGAATTTTTTATTTTGACAGCGGGTGCGCACGAGCGCACCCGCGGGGTGTAGCACCTGAGCCTACATCCAACTAGTGAGTTGGTTGGAGGCTGAGCATCTTGGTAGTCTTCCCTGGGGCCGCCGATTCTTGTGTTTTTGCCATTCGAGGTGCTCGCCCGTGTGTGTCCCGCCCGCGACATGCGCAGTCGGTTGATTTCCTGAGCCGGTGTTGGGTGACCGGAGCCCCTGTGCCCTATTGGGCTCAATAGGGGTTGGTCTAGTTCCATGCGTTACCCTATCCACGGTTTCCGCAACCAGAGGGGCTGAGCTAACGTCGCTTGCCTCGATGGCTCAAGTGACACGCTCGGTGAGCTCGCTAACGGGCACGTTCAAGTGGAATCCGAGTCTGTCGTTCGTGATGGGGTCTGCATAGCCCTCATGTGGCATTCCACTGCTCTTTAACCCACATCCTGGCAGATGCCCGGGTCATTTCGAAGACTGACTCAGGTGGCCCGCTGGCCTCCCCTCGATGGAGATTCTATGGGCATGGCTCGAGGTTAGGATCGAACGCGAAGGTTGAGATGACCCTGTCTGCTTCTGAGCATATTGGGCGAGGGCCACTAGGGCTCATCTGCATTTTCTCCCCTGGCTCTGTTTGACATGAGGTAGCCTCAAGCCCTTCATGGGTCGGCCTTCAAACCCCGATCGGTCGTTGCTCATGTTGAATGAGGCAACTACCGCTTCGTGACGCAACACGAAGCATTGTGATGCATCAACTGCATATGCGATGCTTTGGATGTATGGGATGAATGAATGAATGTGTGCATGTGTGAATGTGTGTATGAGAATGGATCGCATATGATTATGTATCAGGAAAACAAAATAAGAGGGATTGGTAGGGTTACCTTGATGACTCGAGTGATAGGCTTGAGGAGTTTTTATTGGATATGTCCGAATGGGATCCATGCTCGTCATTTGTGATGGAGTCAGCGTGGCCCACATGGAGTGTCCCTCTGCTCCATACCTATCTCTTGGCATTTGCCTGAGTCATTCGATCGACTTAGGAAGCCCGTTGGTCTCTCCTTGGCGGAGATCCTATTGTTGGGCCCTTCCAAGTCTTGCCTAGAAAGGCGGAGGGCCACCTGCGTGCGGTTGCGCCTTATTTCCTATGCCCGGCGTGTGGTAGTGGTGGGCCATGCCTAGGCCACGTCTTGCCTAACCAGGTGTCGTCTCATCGGGCAGGGCGCATCCCATCAGTTAGGACGCATCCCGTCACCTCCCCATCCGCATTGAATAGGGGAAGAGAGAGGGTTTTTTGCCCCAATCCTTCGCATTTCTCCAATTGCTGCCTCTCTTCCTTAATAGGGGAAGGGAGAGGGCTTTCGCCTGTTCCTTTGCCTATTCTCCAACTGCTGCCTCTCCTTCTCCTTCCTTCTTGCCAAGCGCGTTCATGTGCCATGGTGGTTCCTAGGAGAAAGAGGGTAGAGTGAGGGAGAGGAGAACTCATAGATCTGTTTCATGAGTCCGAAGCGTGATGTCGAGCTGGAGGCCATCCAATGTGGACAAGACGGTGCTGGCCACCTTCGTCAGGAAGGGGCTGCTTTTGCCAAAGGAGGTGGCGCACTGGTGGGCTCCTGCGGGAGAGCCTTTTCCATGACCTCAGGCTGGTGAGATTGTTTCCTTCCTCGCCTTCCATCAGTGTGGGCTAGGATATCCTGTGCAGTAGTTTCTGTGCGGGCTCCTCAATGAGTGGGGTCTAGAGCTGCAGCACCTCAATCTGACTAGGGTGCTGCACATCGCCAGCTTCGTCACCGTCTGTGAGGCCTTCCTCGGGATGGAGCCACACGTGGACTTCTTCTAGCAGCTATTCTCTAGGTGAGCCTTGTCGGAGGGGGACCCACCTAGGACCACACCGGTTGGGGGCTTCGCCTTGTAGAAGAAGTCGAGTTCATCGGGCGCCTACCCCGCGTACTCCCCCTACGACTCCAATCGGGGGTGGCATGGAGAGTGATTCTACAATAGGAACCTGGTGGATGCGCCATTCCCGCCGTTCACCTATAGACAGCCAAAAGAGGTAGGATAGCTGGTCGTGGGGCCCTTCCAGCCGACAGAACAAGCTAGAGATTATTGTGGTGGAGCTCCAGAAGTTGGTGCAGCACGACCTCGATGGGTTGCGAGTGTTCCACACCTTCTTCCACCATCGGGTCATCCCGCTGGCAGAAAGGACGCAGTCGATGTGGATGTACACCGGCCCGATGGACCCCGACCGTGTGTCATCAGAAGAGTTGGCGAAGAACGAAGTCTAGAGCCGACTCGACCAGGTGTTGCGATTGAGGGCCAAAGAGTCCCTCAACGAAAAGCCTAGACCTCTTCACGCCATGAAGTTATCCAATCTGGTATGCTCCATTCTCCTTATTGCGTGTTCTTTTCCCTTTTGCTCTCCTATATCTTGACTTCAAGTTGTCCATTTCATAGGGACTCGAAGGTTATAAGTCCCGGTCGCATCTTTTGAAGGGGCCGGAGGGCGTGGCTCGGCAAGCCGCCCTAAAGGAGACAGCGGATGCTGAGAAGAAGAAGAGAGCTGAGAAGGCTCGAAGGAAGAATGGGAAGGAGATGGAGATCGCCTGGTGGGTGCGGGCTGAGGAGAATAGGAGCGACGTGGAGGTGGAGCTCGAGTCAGAGGAGCCCACAGAGTTGGGTGGCGACGCGAGCTCCTCTGAGGATGGAGGCCAAAGCGTTGTCATGACCTCGGCGGAGCGTCGCAAGCCTACGGCCGCATCTACTGATGGTAGGCAGGACACGGAGAGGCATGGCGATGCTCCCGCTTCAAGGAAGTGCGCTGTGAGCTCGGACACCACCGTCGATCGAGGGGCGAAGTGGACACAGTCGCCGTGGCCTTTGGAGGCATCACTGGCTTCACCCCCCTACTCCAGTCATGGCGGGGCAGGCTAGCTGGTCAGAGGAGCAAGCTTGCACCCCCATATCTTCGAGGTTGGCGCATGCGCATGACCCTCAACGAGGGGGGTGCCCCACCAACTACTCTGGTGGGTGTGCCATGAGTCGATGGTTGCGATGACACGTGGGCCGATCGGGAACCGGCCGGGTCGACTCTCCCCTCAATCAAAATGAGGGGGCATGGGTCACAACCCGTGAGCGGTCCTCGTCTGGCGGGCTCATTGCTGGTGGGTTGGGGCTTCAAAGCCCTGCTGCTCACATCCAGGTATGCATTCTTTGCTTCTTTTCAATCTCATAGTTTGAGTTTTTTGAGTGCGACTAACCAGTTCTATTCTGACAGCGGCCAGATACAGATGGGGTTGAGCATCACCCCGCCTCCCATGTGGGAGGAGTGGAGACCCAGTCTATAGCAAGCCACAATGGGCAGCGGGGAAAGCAGACTAGCGGTGGTGTGGCCTTCCCTTCTGGGTTTGCGCCCTCCCGGTCGGTCACGAGTTTGGCCACAGCGGCGGCGGCAGTGCTGGCGGTGATCCCGGTGGCGACGGTGGAGGCTAGGTCGAAGGTGACCATTGCAGCCCCTCCCTCAACAGTCATGGTGGAAGAGAGGAGGGAGACTGGGCTCCCTGCCTCGCCCGGCAGAGGAACGCACAACTCGCCCTCCTGATCAGAGCTGGAGGTGTCGGGTGGTGATGCGGCCAGGCCAGAGGCAGAGCATCCGCCGGCGGTCCATGGGGTCAAGGAGGTGGAGATCCCCTGCCCCGGTGAGGCAGGCACCAAGGTGGAGCCACCGGCCATCCCACCGTCGCAGGAGCTAGCGGTGGTCCGATCGTCGGCTGGGCCTTCCAGCGGGTTGGGAGGGACCCACGAGTTGGTGTGGCCCTACCCCGGTGACCCGAGGAAGGCTCATTTCATCCTTCAAGATGAGAAGGAGGTGCAACTCTGGGACGTATTTGGGGGGAGAGGACTCGCGATGGAGTCCAATCTCGCCCAAACCAGGGCAAGGCTTGAGGAGGCCTTGGAGCAGGTCAAGCTCATCCACCAGGCGGTTACGGTTGACCTACCCCGCATTGCAGAGATAAGTTTTCTTCATTTGTCCTTGACACCTTGGTCTTTTACTGGTTGTATCATCTTGCTTGCTTCTTGCTTTGCAGGGCTTAGAGGAGATGTTGAGCCGCAAGTCCCATTTCCCCTTGGAGGAGCACGCTCGGATGGAGCGGGAGGCCGTAGTGTTGCGGTGGGTTGCCAAGCTCGAGCGCCAGCTAGAGTCCGCCCGCCGTGAGTCCCAAGATCGGGCGGCCGAGGCGGCAGAAGCGTGGGCAGTGGAACTGCTCGCTATGGAGCGGGTGACTACCACTGAGTGGGGACTTGACGCGGCGAAGGTCCACCAAGCGGAGACCGAGGCGGTGCTCCAGAAGCCCCTAGCAGAGACCGAGACAGTGCTCCAAAAGTCCTTGGAGGCTCTGGAGTCAGAGCGGAAGGCTCGATCAGAGGTCGACTAGGAAAGTGCTCGCGCTCTAGGGCCAGATGCTTGGGGCGAAGGAGTCTAACGCTCGGTTGCACGAGCGGGTGACTCGGTAGGAGGAAGGACTCTCCATCCTCGAGAACACCCGCCTTGGTATGTACTTGTTCTGCTTTTGGTTGATGTCTTGGTTTTTCCTTTCCCTTGCTTCTGAGCTTTGTCATCCTTCTTCTAGAACTAGGCGGAAGGGTCGGGTCACTGGAGCGGGAGCTGGAGACGGCCAAGGCAATGATTGGCTAGAACACGGAGGCGCTAGCCAAGTCCCTTGAAGAGCGATGTGCTCTCGAGGGAGAGCTCAACCAGATCCATAATGTCGCCCAGGTCATCATCTCGGAGGTGTTCGGGTCAGCGCCAAGCACTAGCACGCCCTCCATCTGACTGGCTAAGGTCTCGGATGAAGTTCGGGCCCTCATCTCTGACAGGATGTTCTACGGGATGTTGGGGGTGCTGACCTTAGTGGCGATGCACCACCCAGACCTAGACTTCACTGCCATTTGTAGTGGGTACACCAATGGCTAGGATGCGGACGCCATCCATGCGCTCGGGGAGAGCTTGTTGCCATGCGCACAGATGGTGGCCGAGCAAGTCTCTGCATAGTGGGTGATGGATGCTCGCCGTGTGAGCATGGCTAAAGGCGTGTGTCAAGAAGACGTTACCTAGCTGGTAGATGGAGTGGAGGCTAGGTCGGAAGTGAATGTCTTCCCACCTCCAACTGACCCGAACGTCGCCCCGTCGGAGAGCGAGCAGCCCTTATCTTCATCGGTCGCGTAGTCAGCCGATGCCGCTGGGCACCCACAATAGTACTTAGAGTAAAAGTAATTAGCATATCTAAAGAGTAAGTTCATGGGGAAGCCCCTGTGTGAACAGTTTGTTTTGATGAATACATCAATTTTGTTTTGTGATGAATCACTTCGTATGGGGAAGCTTGTCCCATCCGTTTCTTATTTTTTACCCTAGCATAGCTTTGTTTTTTATTCTTTCTTTTTCGCACCTGCCCGTTTGAACCGTAGGATGCAACCTTAAGAACCCAAGCGTGGCCCACAAGGCTCCGCTACTCGTAACCACAGGTCGTGGTGGGGTGTGATCGGTCGAAATGTTTAAAGCAAAGTTATGTAGGGTAATCAAAGGAATGGAATGCCCTTTCGCTCAGGCAACGACCTTTCATTCAGGCAAAAAGTATTGCTATGTGATAGTAAAAAAGAGAGATGGTATTGCACCCTCGTGGAGCCCCTAAGTGACCCGGGCTAAAGGTGCTTAGGCCGGGGTGCTTGTAGGAGCAAACGTTGGAATGAAAGAAAGCGGTAAGACTGAATTTTTAGGGGAAGAAATGATGTAACTATTCAATGTTCCAAGTGTTGGTGAGAACATTGCCGTTGTCGTCCTTCAGTCGGTAGGCGCCTGGTTAGATCACCTCGGTCACCGTATAGGGTCCTTCCCATGGTGGAGAGAGTTTGTGTTTCTCCTTGGTTGATTGCGTCCTCCGGAGTGTGAGGTCTCCCACCTCGAGGATCCTCCCTCTAATCTTTCTTTCATGGTACCTATGAAGAGTTTGCTGGTAGCGAGCAGAGTGGATGATGGTCATCTTGCGAGCCTCCTCAAGAAGGTCAATCGTGTCTTGCTTAGCCTCCGTGGCTCGGTCGCGGTCAAAGGCCTTCACTCTGGGGGCGCCATGGTCGAGGTCTGAGGGCAGCACTGCTTCAGCTTTGTAGGCTAGGAAGAAGGGTGTGAACCCTATGGGCCGGTTTGGGGTCATTCTCAAGCTCCAGAGGATCGCTGGGACCTCTGCAACCCATTGCCCAGTGTACTTGTTGAGTCGGTCAAAGATGTATGGCTTGAGTCCTTGGAGGACCTACCATTGGCACGTTCGACCTGACTGTTTGTACGTGGATGTCCAACCGAGACCCAGTCGATCCTGATGCCGTATCCATCATAGAAGTCTAGGAACTTCTTCCCAGTGAAGGTGGTTCCATGGTCAGTGATGATATAGTTAGGAATGTCGAACCGGTAGATGATGTCAA